>NW_026527843.1:300000-467500 GCF_017976375.1 Cuculus canorus
AAGGTCCTGGAAGGATCTAAATGGGTTCCAGAGGGTTCTGGAAGGGTTTTGGTGGTCTCAGAGGGGTCTTTGAAGGTCCTAAAAGGGTTCCAGAGGGTTCTGGAAGGGTTTTGGTGGACTTCAAGGGGTCCTTCAATTACCTAAAGGGATTCCAGAGGGTTCTGGAAGGGTTTTGGTGGTCTCAGAGTGGACTTTGTAGGATCTAAAGGGGTTCCAGAGAGTTGTGGAAGGGTTTTGGTGTTCTCAGAGGGGTCCATGAAGGATCTTAAGGGGTTTCAGAGGGGTCCTTAAACGATATAAAGGTGTTCAAGAGGTTTCTGGGAAGGTTTTGGTGGTCTTCACGGTGTCCTGGAACGATCTAAAGAGGTTCCAGAGGGTTCTGGAAGGGTTTTGGTGGTCTCAGAGAAGTCCTGGAAGGATCTAAAGGGGTTCCAGAGGGTTCTGGAAGGGTTTTGGTGGTCTCAGAGGGGTCTTTGAAGGATCTAAAGAGGTTCCAGAGGGTTCTGGAAGGGTTTTGGTGGTCTTCAAGAACACCTTGAATGATCTAAAGGGGTTCAAGAAGGTTCTGGAAGGGTTTTGGTAGACTTCAAGGGGTCCTTGAAGCATCTAAATGGGTTCAAGAGGGTTCTGGAAGGGTTTTGGTGGACTTCAAGCGGTCCTGGAATGATCTAAAGGGGTTCCAGAGGGTTCTGGAAGAGTTTTTGTGATCTCAGAGGGGTCCTGGAAGGATCTAAATGGGTTCCAGAGGGTTCTGGAAGGGTTTTGGTGGTCTTCAAGAACACCTGGAATGATCTAAAGGGGTTACAGAGGGTTCTGGAAGGGTTTTGGTAAACTTCAAGGGGTCCTTGAAGCATCTAAAGGGGTTCCAGACGGTTCTGGAAGGGTTTTGGTGGTCTCAGATGGGTCCTTAAAGATCTAAAGGGGTTCCAGAGGGTTCTGGAAGGGTTTTAGTGCTCTCAGAGTGGTCTTTGAAGGATCTAAAGGGGTTCCAGAGGGTTGTGGAAGGGTTTTGGTGTTCTCAGAGGGGTCCATGAAGGATCTTAAGGGGTTCCAGAGGGGTCCTTGAACGATCTAAAAGGGTTCCAGAGGGTTCTGGAAGGGTTTTGGTGGTCTTCAAGGTGTCCTGGAAGGATCTAAAGAGGTTCCAGAGGGTTCTGGAAGGGTTTTGGTGGTCTCAGAGAACTCCTGGAAGGATCTAAAGGGGTTCCAGAGGGGTCCTTGAAGGTTTTTGGTGGTCTCAGAGGTGTCTTTGAAGGACCTAAAGGGGTTCCAGAGGGTTCTGGAATGTTTTTGGTGGTCTCAGAGGGGTCTTTGAAGGTTCTAAAAGGGTTCCAGAGGGTTCTGGAAGGGTTTTGGTGGTCTCAGTGGGGTCCTTGAAGGATCTAAAGAGGTTCCAGAGGATTCTGGAAGGGTTTTGGTGGTCTCAGATGGGTCCTTGAAGGATCTAAAGGGGTTCCAGAGGGTTCTGGAAGGGTTTTGGTTGTTTTCAAAAAGACCTTGAAGGATCTAAAGGGGTTCCAGAGGATTCTGGAAGGGTTTTGGTGGACTTCAGAAAGGTCCATGAAGGATCTTAAGGAGTTCCAGAGGTGTCCTTGAACGATCTAAAAGAAACCGCGAGACGGGTAGTGGGGGAGAAAGCGCGAGATGGGGGGGAGGGGGATAGGAAGCGCGTGGTGGGGGGGAACGAAAGCGCGAAACGGGGAGGGGAGAAAGTGCGAGGCGGGGAGGGGGGAGAGAGCGCGAGGCGGGGATGGAGGGGGGAGAAATTGCGAGGCGGGGGGGACGGGGGGAGAAAGCGCGAGGCGGGGGGGAGGGGGGAGAAAGCGCGAGGTGGGGGAAGAGAAAGTGCGAGGAGGTAAATGGGGGAGAAAGCGCGAGGCGGGGGGGGGAGAAACGCGAAGTGCGGGGGAGAAAGTGCGAGGCGGGGAGGGCGGGAGAAAGCGCGTGGTGGGGGGGGGAAAGCGCTTTCTCCCCCCGTCTCCCCCCGCCTCGCACTTTCTCCCTTTTCCGCCCGCCTCGTGCTCTCTCCCCCCCTCCCCTCGCCTCGCGCTGTCTCCCCCCTCCCCCCTTCGCCTCATGCTTTCTCCCCCCTCCCCCTGTCTCGTGCTTTATCCCCCCTCCGCCTCGAGCTTTCTCTCCCCCGTCACGTGCTTTCTCCCCACCCTCCCCGTCTCGCGATATCTCCCCCCTCCCCACGCCCCCTCGCGCTTTCTCCCCCCTCCCCTTCTCACGCTTTCTCCCTTTCCCCGTCTCGCGCTTTCTCTCCCCCTCCGCGCTTTCTCCCCCCCCCGCCGTCTCCCCCCGGCCTCGCCGCCTCCATGCCGCACCTTTTACCCCCAACGCCAAACACACCACCCCGAGGCACCCAACAACTCCCAACCACGGCCCCGACGCCCACATGGACGCTTCACACAAACCTCCTAGGGATTAGGGTTAGGGTTAGGGTTAAGGTTAGGGTTAGGGTTAGGGTTAGGGTTAGGGGTTTGGGTTAGAGTTAGGGTTAGGGGTAAGGATTAGGGTTAGGGTTAGGGTTAGGGTTAGGGTTAGAGTTAGAGTTAGGTTTAGGGTTAGCAGTTAGGGTAAGGGTTAGGGTTAGTTTTAGGATTAGGGTTAGGGTTTAGGGGTTAGGGTTAGGGTTACAGTTAGGGGTAGGGATTTGGGGTAGGGTTAGGGTTACCGTTAGGGCGAGGGGGGGGGGGGGGGAGAAAGCGCGAGTGGGGATAGGGGGAAGAAAGTGCGAGCCGGGGGCTGAGGGGGGTATATAGGGTGAGACGGGGAGGGGGGCAGAATGCGCGAGGCGGGGGGGAGGGAAGTGGGGGAGAAAGTGAAAGGCGGGGAGGAGAGAAAGCGCGAGGCGAGGAGGGGGGGAAGAATCGCGAGGCGGGGAGGGAGAGATAGCGCGAGACGGGGAGGGGGGAGAAAGCGCGAGGCGGGGGGGAGAAAACGTGAAACGGAGAGGGGAGGACGGAGAAAGCGCGAGGCGGGGAGGAGGGGAGAAAGCGTGAGGCGGGGGGGGAGAAAGCGCGAGGCGGGAGGGGGAGGGAGGGGAGGAAGAAAGTGCAAAGCGGGGGAGGAGTGGGGGGAGAAATCGCGAGGAGGGGGGAGAAAGCGCGAGGAGGGGAGGGGGGGAAAAAGTGCCAGGCGGGGGGGGGGGGGGGGGGGAAAGCGCGAGGCGGAGAAAAGGAGAGAAAGCGCGAGACGGGGAGGGTATACAAAGCACGAGGCGTGAGGGGGAGAAAGCACAATACAAGAAGTGAAAGAGATAGCGCAAGGTGGGGGGGGAGAAAGCGCGAGGCAGGGAAAAGGGGGGAGAATGCAAGGGACGGGGAGGGGGGGAGAAAGCGCGATGCGGGGAGGTGGGGAGAATGCGTGAGGCGGGGGAGGAGGAGAAAGCGTGAGACGAAGAGGGGGGGAGAAAGCGCGAAGCGGGGGAGAAGAATGCGTGAGGAGGTGGGGAGAAAGCGCGAGGCAGGGAGGGAGGAGAAAACGCGAGGCGGGGGGGAGTGGGATAGAAAGCACGAGGCGAGGGGGGGAGGGGTGGAGAAAGTGCGAGGCGGGGCTGGGGAGACAGAGCGAGGCGAGAAGGGGATAAAGGGCGATGTGTGGGATGGAGAAAACGGGAGGCGTGTGTAGGAGAAAGCGCGAGGAGAGGAGCGGGGGAGAAAGCGCTTTCTCCACCACTGCATCGCACACTCTCTGTCCCCCATCTCGCGCTTTCTCCCCCTCCGTTTCGCGCTTTCTCCCTCCCCCCCGCCTCGTGCTTTCTCCACACCCTCCACGCCTCGCACTTTCTTTCACCACCGCATCTCACTTTCTTCCCCCCCGCCTCGCCCTTTGTCCCTTTCCCACCTCGCGCTTTCTCCCCCCGCGCCTTGCGATTTCTCCCCCCCTTCTCCATGTGGTTTCTCCCCCTTTGCCTCACGCTTACTGCACCCCCTCGCGACGCGGGGAGGCGGGGAGAAAGCTCGAGGACCTCCTAAACCCTCTGGAGACCCCATCCCACCATCTGAGGACCTCCTAAACCCCTCTGGAAACCCCATCCCACCACCTGAAGACCTCCTAAACCCCTCTGGAGACCCCATCCCACCACCTGAAGACCTCCTAAACCCCTCTGGAGACCCCATCCCACCACCTGAAGACCTCCAAAACCCTCTGGAGACCCCATACCAACACTGAGGACCTCTCCAGGCCCCGCGGCTTTGCTGTGGTTGTGTCCTCCGTGCAGCTCCTGGTCATCTTCTGGGTGGCTTTGGTGCCACCGTGGCCAAAGTTGGGGACGTGGATGGTGACCGTTGGCCCGAAGTGGCCATCGGAGGACCTCTGGAGGACAACGAGAGCAGCGCCGTCTGCATCTTCAGAGGACGATGGGATGGAGTCCACCTCATGTACATCCAGGTGGGACCTTCGGGAGGTGGAGAGCGATGGGGGTGGAGAAGGTTCTGGTGGTGGAATGTCCTCCAATGGAGAACTTTGGGTTCTTCTGGTGGTGGAATGTCCTCCAATGGAGAACTTTGGGTTCTTCTGGTGGTGGAATGTCCTCCAGATGGAGAACTTTGGGTTCTTCTGGTGGTGGAACCTTCAGGAGATGTCAACCCTCTTCTGGTGGAGCTGTGGTGGCTTTGGCTCTTGGAGCAGACCCATCTCCTGAAGGTCCTTCCGTCCATCACAGCGCATCTCCGGCCACTGCTTCTCCCTCCGCCATTTTGGCCGCTCCCTCCGTGGTGGACGGGACCTTCCGGAGGCCCTTCTTCCCGACGTGGCCGTCGGCGCAAGAGGACACCTTCTTCTCCTCAGGTGGGTCCCATCACGGACAGCAGAGATGGAGAAGAGGTCCTCTTGGGCCACCGCTTCTCCACCATCTTCTTCTCCATCTCCTCAAGGTCACGGCCGCCTCTTCGCGGCGGAGCAACGGTGACCTTTCCCAGAATCCCAGAATCCCCAGGCTGGAAAGGACCCATTGGATCATGGAGTCCAACCATTCCCGACACTCCCTAAACCATGGCCCTCAGCACTGCATCCACCGTTCCTTAAACCCCTCCAGGGAAGGGGACTCCCCCCCCTCCCTGGGCAGCCTCGGACAGCACCAGGCGGGGGGGGAGAAAGCGCCTCCCCCCATCCCCTCACGCTTTTTCCCCCCTCCTCCCTTCTCCCCCCCTCCCCTCGTGCTTTCTCCCCTCCTCCCTCCCGCTTTTTCCCCCTGCCTCGCCACCTCCATCCTACCACCCTCTGGAACACCTTTAGATCCCTCAAGGACTTCTTGAAGACCACCAAAACCCTTCCAGAACCCTCTGGAACCCCTTTAGACCTTTCAAAGACCTCTCTGAGACAACCAAAACCATTCCAAAACTCTCAGTAACCCCTTTAGATCCTTCCAGGACCCCTCTTAGACCACAAAAACCCTTCCAGAACCCTCTGGAACCTCTTTAGGTCCTTCCAGGACCCCTTTAAGACCACGAAAACCCTTCCAGAACCCTCTGTCTTTCCCACCTCGCGCGTTCTCCCCCCCCGCCTCGCGCTTTCTCCAACCCCACCTCGCCTAACCCTAACCCTAATGGCCCCTAACCCTAACCCTAAGGGTTAAGCGCGAGGCGGGCAGTGGGGGAGAAAGCGCGAGACATGGGGGGAGGAGAAAGGGCGATACGTGGGGGGGAGAAAGCGAGAGGCGGGGGGGAGGGGGGAGATAGCACAAGACGGGGACGGGGTGGAGAAATCGAGAGGTGGAAAGGGGAGGGAGAAAGCGCGAGGCCGGGGGGGGTTGGGAGAAAGGGCGAGGGGGGGACGGGGGGAAATACAGCGAGGCGGGGGTAGTGGGGGATAAAGCGCAAAGCAGGGAAGGAGAAGGCGCGAGGCGGGGGTGGAGGGGGGGAAAAAGTGCCAGGCGGAGGGGGAGGGGGGGAGAAATCACATAGCAGGGAGGGTGTGGAGAAAGTTCGAGGCGGGAAGGGGGGGAGAAAACGAGAGGCGGGGAGGGAGGAGGGGAGAAAGTTCGAGGCGGGGATGAGGGCAGAAAGCGTGAGGCGGGGGGCAAGAAAGTGCGAGAATGGGGGGGGGAGAAAGCGCTGAAACTGGGGGGAAAGTGCAAGACTAGGGGGGGAGAAAGCGCCATTCTACCATTCCAGAGGGGTTTGGGAGGTCCTCAGGTGGTGGGATGGGGTCTAAAAAGGGATTTAGGAGGTCCTCAGGTGGTGGCATTGGGTCTCCAGAGGGTTTGTGTGGTCCTCAGGTGGTGGGATGGAGTCTCCAAAGGGATTTGGTAGGTCCTCAGGTGGTGGGATGGGGTCTCCAGAGGATTTAGGAGGTCCTCAGGTGGTGGGATGGCATCTCCAGAGGGGTTTATAAGGTCCTCAGGTGGTGGGATGGAGTCTCCAAAGGGATTTGGGAGGTCCTCAAGTGGTGGGATGGGGTCTCAAGAGCGTTTAGGAGGTCCTCAGGTGGTGGGATGGGGTCTCCAGAACGTTTAGGATGTCCTCAGGTGGTGGGATGGGGTCTCCAGAGGGTTTAGGAGGTCCTCCCGTGGTGGGATGGGGTCTCCAGAGGGGTTTAGGATGTCCTCAGGTGGTGGGATGGGGTCTCCAGAGGGGTTTAGAAGGTCCTCAGGTAGTGGGATGGGGTTTCCAGAGGGTTTAGGAGGTCCTCAGGTGGTGGGATGGGGTCTCCAGTGGGATCTGGGAGGTCCTCAGGTGGTGGGATGGGTTCTCCAGAGGGTTTAGGAGGTCCTCAGGTGGTGGGATGGGGTCTCCAGAGGGGTTTAAGAGGTCCTCAGTTGGTGGGATGGGGTCTCCAGAGGGTTTGGAAGGTCCTCAGGTGGTGGGATGGGTTCTCCAGAGGGTTTAGGAGGTCCTCAAGTGGTGGGATGGGGTCTCCATAAGTGTTTAGGGTGTCCTAAGGTGGTGGGATGGGGTCTGCAGAGGGTTTAGGAGGTCCTCAGGTGGTGGGACGGGGTCTCCACAGGGGTTTAGGAGGTCTTCAGGTGGTGGGATGGGGTCTCCAGAGGGGTTTAGGAGGTCCTCAGGTGGTGGGATGGGGTTTCCAGAGGGTTTAGGAGGTCCTCCGTTGGTGGGATGGGGTCTCCAGTGGGATTTGGGAGGTCCTCAGGTGGTGGGATGGGGTCTCCAGAGGGGTTTAAGAGGTCCTCAGTTGGTGGGATGGGGTCTCCAGAGGGTTTGGGAGGTCCTCAGGTGGTGGGATGGGTTCTCCAGAGGGTTTAGGAGGTCCTCAAGTGGTGGGATGGGGTCTCCATAAGTGTTTAGGGTGTCCTCAGGTGGTGGGATGGGGTCTGCAGAGGGTTTAGGAAATCCTCAGGTGGTGGGACGGGGTCTCCAGAGGGGTTTAGGAGGTCTTCAGGTGGTGGGATGGGGTCTCCAGAGGGTTTAGGATGTCCTCAGGTGGTGGGATGGGGTCTCCAGAAGGTTTGGGAGGTCGTCAGGTGATGGGATGGGGTCTCCAGAGAGGTTTAGGGGGTCCTCAGGTGGTGGGATGGGGTCTCCAGAGGGATTTGGGAGGTCCTCAGGTGGTGGGATGGGGTCTCCAGAAGGTTTGGGAGGTCCTCAGGTGATGGGATGGGGTCTCCAGAGGGTTTAGGGTGTCCTCAGGTGGTGGGATAGGGCCTCCAGAAGGTTTGGGAGGTTTTCAGGTGGTGGGATGGGGTCTCCAGAGGGTTTGGGAGGTCCTCAAGTGGTGGGATGGGGTCTCCAGAGGGGTTTAGGAGGTCCTCAGGTGGTGGGATGGGGTCTCCAGAGGGATTTGGGAGGTCCTCAGGTGGTGGGATGGGATCTCCAGAAGGCTTGGGAGGTCCTCAGATGGTGGGATGGGGTCTCCAGAGGGATTTGGGAGGTCCTCAGGTGGTGGGATGGGGTCTCCAGAAGGTTTGGGAGGTCCTCAGATGGTGGGATGGGGTCTCCAGAGGGGTTTAGAAGGTCCTCAGGTGGTGGGATGAGGTCTTCAGAGGGTTTATGAGGTCCTCAGGTGATGGGATGGGGTCTCCAGCGGGTTTAGAAGGTCCTCAGGTGGTGGGATGGGGTCTCCAGAGGTGTTTAGGAGGTCATCAGGTGGTGGGATGGGTCTCCAGAGGGGTTTAGGAGGTCCTCAGGTGGTGGGATGGGGTCTCCAGAGGGGATTAGGAGGTCCTCAGGTGGTGGGATGGTGTCTGCAGAGGGGTTTAGGAGGTCCTCAGGTGGTGGGATGTGGTCTCCAGAGGGTTTAGGATGTCCTCAGGTGGTGGGATGGGGTCTCCAGAGGGTTTAGGAGGTCCTCAGGTGGTGGGATGGGGTCTCCAGAGGGGTTTAGGAGGTCCTCAGGTGGTGGGATGTGGTCTCCGGAGGGTTTAGGAGGTCCTCAGGCGGTGGGATGAGGTCTCCATAAGGGTGGAGGTCACAGAGGTCCACACGTCCACCACTGCCCCCTCCGTAGAAGAAGGGCGTTCCCACCAGTGTGACTTTGGCCGAACCGTCTCCGTCCGTGTCCACAGCGCAGAGGGACGACCCAAAGGCTCCGCCCACCTGGGAGACCACGAGGACCTCAACGTGAAGACCTCAACGTGAGGACCTCAACGATGGAGCCCCTCCGGTTGTCCCCTGTGTCCTGAGGTCCGAGGGCGTCTCCGAGGAGGTCCCAGGAGTCTTCTCGGCGCTGGAGAAGGACGAGACAACCGCGGTGGCCGTAACGAGGGGCGCCCAAAGCCAACGTCCGCTGAGCATCAATGGACAACGACTCCACCGGGAAACCTACGGAGACGGAGAACCTGAGACCATCGGAGCTCCAGAACCTTCTCCAGAGCTCCTGGAACCTTCTGGAAGAGGACCTGAGAGCTCCGGAACCTTCTGGAGGAGCTTCAGAACCTTCTAAAGGAGGAACCGAGAGCTCCGGAGCCTTTTGGAGGGAGAACCAAGAGCTCCGGAATGTGAAGACCTCAAATGAAGACCTCAATGTGAAGACCTCAGTGTGAAGACCTCAATATGAAGACCTCAAAGTAAAGACCTCAATGTGAAGACCTCAACATGACAGACGGCATCTCAATGGGGTTCTGGAGGCCATAAGGACCTCTCAGAGTGGTTGAGGAGGTCCTGGGGGACACCTAATGGGGATGGATTGCATCTCAATGGGGTTCTGGAGGCCCTAAGGACGTCTCAATGGCATTCTGATGACCATAAGAACATCTCAATGGGGTTTTGGAGGCCTTGAGAACATCTCAATGGGGTTCTGAAGGCTATAAGGACATCTCAGAGGGGTTATGAAAGCCATAAGGACATCTCAGAGGGGTTGTGAAGGTCCTTGAGAAGATCGGAAGACATCTCAGGGGGGCTCTGAAGGCCATAAGAACATCTCAATGGCGTTCTGAAGGCCATGAGGACATCTCAGAGGGGTTGAGAAAGTCCTTGAGAAGATCTGACAGCATCTCAGGGGGTTTTGAAAGCCATAAGAACATCTCACTGGGGTTCTGAAAGCCATGAGGACATCTCAGAGGGGTTTAGGAGGTCCTGGAGAAGATCTGGAGCCCCTTGAGGACATCTCAGAGGGGCTCTGAAGGCCATAAGAACATCTCAATGGGGTTCTGAAGGCCATAAAGACATCTCAGAGGGGTTCTGAAGGCCATAAAGACATCTCAATGGTGTTCTGGAGGCCATAAAAACATCTCACAGGGGTTCAGGAGGTCCTGGAGAAGATCTGTAGCCCCTTGAGGACATCTAAATGGGTTTCTGAAGGCCATCAGAACATCTGAGTGGGGTTCTGAAGGACATAAGGACATCTCAGAGGGGTTCTGAAGGCCATAAGGACTTCTCAATGGGGTTCTGAAGGCCATGAGGACATCTCAGAGAGGTTGAGGAGGTCCTGGAGAAGATCTGGAGCCCCTTGAGGACATCTCAGAGGGACTCTGAAGGCCATAAGAACATCTCAATGGGGTTCTGGAGGCATAAAGACATCTCAGAGTGGTTCTGAAAGCCATAAGGACATCTCAATGGGGTTCTCAAGGCCATAAAGACATCTCAGAGGGGTTGAGGAGGTCCTGGAGAAGATCTGGAGCCCCTTGATGACATCTCAATGGGGTTCTGAAGGCAATAAGGACATCTCGGAGTGGTTGAGGAGGTCCTGGGGGACATCTAAAGGGGACGGACAACATCTCAATGAGGTTCTGGAGGACATAAGTACATCTCGATGGGGTTCTAAATACCATGAGGACATCTCAGAAAGGTTCTGAAGGCCATAAAGACATCTCAGAGGGGTTCAAGAGGTCCTTGAGAAGATCTGAGGGCATCTCAGAGGGTTCTGAAGGCCATAAGGATATCTTAATGGGGTTCTGAAGGCCATAAGGACATCTCAGAGGGGTTGAGGAGGTCCTGGAGAAGATCTGGAGCCTCTTGAGGACATCTCCGGAGGGTTTTGGTGGTCCTCACCGTAGGTATCATTGGTGGCTTTGGTGCCCTGGAAGCAGATGTGGACTTTGGACACCTCCCGTAGAGTCGGGTCCTCTTGGTGACATCTCCCGGTGGCCTCGAGGACCTCTGGAGGTTGAAAGGTCACCGTTGCGCCGCCGCGAAGACGCGGCCGTGACCTTGAGGAGATGGAGAAGAAGATGGTGGAGAAGCGGTGGCCCAAGAGGACCTCTTCTCCATCTCTGCTGTCCGTGATGGGACCCACCTGAGGAGAAGAAGGGGTCCTCTTGCGCCGACGGCCACGTCGGGAAGAAGGGCCTCCGGAAGGTCCCGTCCACCACGGAGGGAGCGGCCAAAATGGCGGAGGGAGAAGCGGTGGCCGGAGATGCGCTGTGATGGACGGAAGGACCTTCAGGAGATGGGTCTTCTCCAAGAGCCAAAGCCACCACAGCTCCACCAGAAGAGCTTTGACATCTCCAGAAGGTTCCACCACCAGAAGAACCCAAAGTTCTCCATTGGAGGACATTCCACCACCAGAAGAACCCAAAGATCTCCATTGGAGGACATTCCACCACCAGAAGAACCCAAAGTTCTCCATTGGAGGACATTCCACCACCAGAAGAACCCAAAGTTCTCCATTGGAGGACATTCCACCACCAGAAGAACCCAAAGTTCTCCATTGGAGGACATTCCACCACCAGAAGAACCCAAAGTTCTCCATTGGAGGACATTCCACCACCAGAAGAACCCAAAGTTCTCCATTGGAGGACATTCCACCACCAGAAGAACCCAAAGTTCTCTATCTGGAGGACATTCCACCACCAGAACCTTCTCCACCCCCATCGCTCTCCACCTCCCGAAGGTCCCACCTGGATGTACATGAGGTGGACTCCATCCCATCGTCCTCTGAAGATGCAGACGGCGCCGCTCTCGTTGTCCTCCAGAGGTGCTCCGATGGCCACTTCGGGCCAACGGTCACCATCCACGGCCCCGACTTTGGCCACGGTGGCACCAAAGCCACCCAGAAGATGACCAGGAGCTCCACGGAGGACACGACCACAGCGAAGCTGAGGGGCCTGGAGAGGTCCTCAGTGGTGGGATGGGATCTCCAGAGGGTTTAGGAAGTCCTCACCTGGAGGGATGGGGTCTCCAAAGGGTTTAGGAGGTCCTCAGGTGGTGGGATGGGGTCTCCATATGGTTTGGGAGGTCCTCAGGTGGTGGGATGGGGTCCCCAGAGGGGTTTAGGAGGTCCTCAGGTGCTGGGATGGGGTCTCCAGAGGGGTTTAGGAAGTCCTCAGGTGGTGGGATGGGGTCTCCAGAGGGGTTAGGAAGTCCTCAGGTGGTGGGATAAGGTCTCCAGAGGGGTTTAGGAGGTCCTCAGGTGGTGGGATGGGGTCTCCAGAGGGGTTTAGGAGTTCCTCAGGTGGTGGGATGGGGTCTCCAGTGAGTTTAGGAGGACCTCAGGTGGTGGGATGGAGTCTCCAGAGAGGTTTAGGAGGTCCTCAGGTGGTGGGATGGGGTCTCCAGAGGGGTTTATGAGGTCCTCAGATGGTGGGATGGGGTCTCCAGTGAGTTTAGGAGGACCTCAGGTGGTGGGATGGAGTCTCCAGAGGTGTTTAGGAGGTCCTCAAGTGGTGGGATGGGGTCTCCAGAGGGTTTAGGAGGTCCTCAGGTGGTTGGATGGGGTCTCCAGAGACGTTTAGAAGGTCCTCAGGTGGTGGGATGGGGTCTCCATATGGTTTAGGAGGTCCTCAGGTGGTGGGATGGGGTCTCCAGAGGGGTTTAGAAGATCCTCAGGTGGTGGGATGGGGTCTCCAGAGGGTTTAGGAGGTCCTCAGGTGGTGGGATGGGGTCTCCAGAGGGGTTTAGGAGGTCCTCATGTGGTGCGATGGGGTCTCCAGAGGGTTTAGAAGGTCCTCAGGTGGTGGGATGGGGTCTCCAGAGAGCTTTAGGAGGTCCTCAGGTGGTGGGATGGAGTCTCCAGAGGGTTTAGGATGTCCTCAGGTGGTGGGATGGGGTCTCCAGAGGGGTTTAGGAGGTCCTCAGGTGGTGGGATGGGGTCTCCAGAGGGGTTTAGGAGGTCCTCAGGTGGTGGGATAGGGTCTCCAGAGGGTTTAGGAGGTCCTCAAATGGTGGGATGGGGTCTCCAGAGGGTTTAGGAGGTCCTCAGGTGGTGGGATGGGGTCTCCAGAGGTTTTGGGAGGTCTTCAGGTGGTGGGATGGGGTCTCCAGAGGGTTTAGGAGTTCCTCAGGTGGTTGGATGGGGTCTCCAGAGGTTTTGGGAGGTCTTCAGGTGGTGGGATGGGGTCTCCAGAGGGGTTTAGGAGGTCCTCAGGTGGTGGGATGGGGTCTCCAGAGGGTTTAGGAGGTCCTCAGGTGGTTGGATGGGGTCTCCAGAGGTTTTGGGAGGTCTTCAGGTGGTGGGATGGGGTCTCCAGAGGGTTTAGGAGTTCCTCAGGTGGTGGGATGGGGTCTCCAGAAGGGTTTAGGAGGTCCTCAAGTGGTGGGATGGGGTCTCCAGAGGGAATTGGGAGGTCCTCATGTGGTGGGATGGGGTCTCCAGAGGGTTAAGAAGGTCCTCATGTGGTGGGATGGGGTCTCCAGAGGGGTTTAAGAGGTCCTCAGGTGGTGGGATGGGGTCTCCAGAGGGTTTAGGAGGTCCTCAGGTGGTGGGATGGGGTCTCCATAGGGTTTGGGAGGTCCTCAGGTGGTGGGATGGGATCTTCAGAGGGGTTTGGGAGGTCCTCAGGTGGTGGGATGGGGTCCCCAGAGGGGTTTAGGAGGTCCTCAGGTGGTGGGATGGGGTCTCCAGAGGGGTTTAGGAGGTCCTCAGGTGGTGGGATGGGGTCTCCAGAGGGGTTAGGAAGTCCTCAGGTGGTGGGATGGGGTCTCCAGAGGGATTTGGGAGGTCCTCAGGTGGTGGGATGGGGTCACCAGAGGGTTTTAGGAGGTCCTCAGGTTGTGGGATGGCGTCTCGAAAGGGTTCGGGAGGTCCTCAGGTGGTGGGATGGGGTCTCTAGAAGGTTTAGGTGGTCCTCAGGTGTTGGGATGGGGTCTCCAGAGGGGTTTAGGAGGTCCTCAGGTGGTGGGATGGGGTCTCCAGAGGGGTTTGGGAGGTCCTCAGGTTGTGGGTTGGGGTCTCCAGAGGGTTTAGAAGGTCCTCAGGTGGTGGGATGGGGTCTCACCTCGGGGTGGAGGTCACAGAGGTCCACACGGCCACCACTGCCCCCTCTGTAGAAGAAGGGGGTTCCCACCAGTATGACTTTGGCCGAACCGTCTCCGTCCGTGTCCACAGCGCAGAGGGACGACCCAAAGGCTCCGCCCACCTGGGAGACCACGAGGACCTCAACGTGAAGACCTCAAAGTAAAGACCTCAACGTGAGGACCTCAACGATGGAGCCCCTCCGGTTGTCCCCTGTGTCCTGAGGTCCGAGGGCGTCTCCGAGGAGGTCCCAGGAGTCTTCTCGGCGCTGGAGAAGGACGAGACAACCGCGGTGGCCGTAACGAGGGGCGCCCAAAGCCAACGTCCGCTGAGCATCAATGGACAACGACTCCACCGGGAAACCTACGGAGACGGAGAACCTGAGACCATCGGAGCTCCAGAACCTTCTCCAGAGCTCCTGGAACCTTCTGGAAGAGGACCTGAGAGCTCCAGAACGTTCTGGAAGAGGAACTGAGAGCTCCGGAACCTTTTAAAGGAAGAACCGAGAGCTCCGGAACCTTCTGGAGGAGGAACCGAGAGGAGGACACTGTGCCACAGAAAAAGAGTTCCCCCCACCTGTCCGTCCCCCCATTCCGTCCCCCCGTCCCACCGTCTCTCTCACCACCACCGCGATGGACACCACCCAACAACGTCGTCCCAATGCCCCTCGTTCCGTCGCAATAAGTGTCCCCCCAACCCCCACAAACACCGCTCGCGATGATGTCCACCCGGGATCCAACGTCGCCCGGAACGGAAGTGTAACGGACAGTTTGGAACCTGCGGGAAACCAGGGGGATATCTAAAGGGGGACGGACGGCATCTCAATAGGTTCTGGAGGCCATAAGGGCATCTCAGAGGGTTTGAGGAGGTCCTGGGGGACATCTAAAGGGGGACGGACGGCATCTCAGTAGGTTCTGGAGACTATAAGGACATCTCAGAGGGGTTGAGGAGGTCCTGGGGGACATCTAAAGGGGACGGATGGCATCTCAATGGGGTTCTGAAGGCCATAAGGACATCTCAGAGGGGTTGAGGAGGTCCTGGAGAAGATCTGGAGCCCCTTGAGGGCGTCTCAGAGAGGCTCTGAAGGCCGTAAGAACATCTCAATCGGGTTCTGAAGGCCATAAAGACATCTCAGAGGGGTTCTGAAGGCCATAAGGACATCTCAATGGTGTTCTGGAAGCCATAAAAACATCTCACAGGGATTCAGGAGGTCCTGGAGAAGATCTGGAACCCTCCTGAGGACATCTCAATAGGGTTCTGAGAGCCATCAGAACATCTCAGTGGGGTTCTGAAGGACATAAGTACATCTCAGAGGGGTTCTGAAGGCCATAAGAGCATCTCAATGGGGTTCTGAAGGCCATGAGGACATCTCAGAGGGGTTGAGAAGGTCCTGGAAAAGATCTGGAGCCCCTTGAGGACATCTCAGAGGGACTCTGAAGGCCATAAGAACATCTCAATGGGGTTCTGAAGGCCATAAAGACATCTCGATGGGGTTCTGGAGGCCATAAAGACATCTCAATGGGGTTCTGGAGGCATAAAGACATCTCAGAGGGATTCTGAAGGCTATAAGGACATCTCAATGGGGTTCTGAAGGCCATAAGGACATCTCAGAGGGGTTGAGAAGGTCCTTGAGAAGATCTGAGGGCATCTCAGGGGGGTTCTGAAGGACATAAGAACATCTCAATGGGGTTCTGAAGGCCATGAAGACATCTCAGAGGGGTTGAGGAGGTCCTGGAGAAGATCTGGAGCCCCTTGAGGACATCTCAGAGAGGCTCTGAAGGCCGTAAGGACATCTCAATCGGGTTCTGAAGGCCATAAAGACATCTCAGAGGGGTTCTGAAGGCCATAAGGACATCTCAATGGTGTTCTGGAGGCCATAAAAACATCTCAGAGGGGTTCAGGAGGTCCTGGAGAAGATCTGGAGCCCCTTGAGGACATCTCAGAGGGACTCTGAAGGCCATAAGAACATCTCAGAGGGGTTCTGAAGGCCATGAGGACATCTCAATGGGGTTCTGGAGGCCATAAAATCATCTCAATGGGGTTCTGAAGGCCATAGGGACATCTCAGAGGGGTTGAGGAGGTCCTGGAGAAGATCTGGAGCCCCTTGATGACAACTCAATGGGGTTCTGAAGGTCATAAGGACATCTCGGAGTCGTTGAGGAAGTCCTGGGGGACATCTAAAGGGGACGGACAACGTCTCAATGAGGTTCTGGAGGACATAAGGACATCCCAATGGGGTTCTGAAGACCATAAGAACATCTCAGAGGGGTTGAGAAAGGCCATAAGTACATCTCGATGGGGTTCTAAATACCGTGAGGACATCTCAGAGGGGTTCTGAAGGCCATAAAGGCATCTCAGAGGGGTTCAGGAGGTCCTGGAGAAGATCTGAGGGCATCTCAGAGGGCTTCTGAAGGCCATAGGAACATCTCAATGGGGTTCTGAAGGCCATAAGGACATCTCAGAGGAGTTGAGAAGGTCCTTGAGAAGATCTGAGGGCATCTCAGGGGGTTCTGAAGTCCATAAGGACATCTCAGAGGGGTTGAGGAGGTCCTGGAGAAGATCTGAGCCCCTTGAGGACATCTCCGGAGGGTTTTGATGGTCCTCACCGTAGGTATCATTGGTGGCTTTGGTGCCCTCGAAGCAGATGTGGACTTTGGACACCTCCCGTAGAGTCGGGTCCTCTTGGTGACATCTCCCGGTGGCCTCGAGGACCTCTTGAGGTTGAAAGGTCACCGTTGCGCCGACGCGAAGACGCGGCCGTGACCTTGAGGAGATGGAGAAGAAGATGGTGGAGAAGCGGTGGCCCAAGAGGACCTCTTCTCCATCTCTGCTGTCCGTGATGGGACCCACCTGAGGAGAAGAAGGTGTCCTCTTGCGCCGACGGCCACGTCGGGAAGAAGGGCCTCCGGAAGGTCCCGTCCACCACGGAGGGAGCGGCCAAAATGGCGGAGGGAGAAGCGGTGGCCGGAGATGCGCTGTGATGGACGGAAGGACCTTCAGGAGATGGGTCTGCTCCAAGAGCCAAAGCCACCACAGCTCCACCAGAAGAGCTTTGACATCTCCAGAAGGTTCCACCACCAGAAGAACCCAAAGTTCTCCATCTGGAGGACATTCCACCACCAGAAGAACCCAAAGTTCTCCATCTGGAGGACATTCCACCACCAGAAGAACCCAAAGTTCTCCACCTGGAGGACATTCCACCACCAGAAGAACCCAAAGTTCTCCATTAGAGGACATTCCACCACCAGAAGAACCCAAAGTTCTCCATCTGGAGGACATTCCACCACCAGAACCTTCTCCCCCCCATCGTTCTCCACCTCCCGAAGGTCCCACCTGGATGGACATGAGGTGGACTCCATCCCATCGTCCTCTGAAGATGCAGACGGCGCCGCTCTCGTTGTCCTCCAGAAGTGCTCCGATGGCCACTTCGGGCCAACGGTCACCATCCACGTCCCCAACTTTGGCCACGGTGGCACCAAAGCCACCCAGAAGATGACCAGGAGCTCCACGGAGGACACGACCACAGCGAAGCCGCAGGGCCTGGAGAGGTCCTCAGTGGTGGGATGGGATCTCCAGAGGGTTTAGGAGGTCCTCAAGTGGTGGGATGGGGTCTCCAGAGGGTTTAGGAGGTCCTCACGTGGTGGGATGGGTTCTCCAGAGGGGTTAAGGAGTTCCTCAGGTGGTGGGATGGGGTCTCCATAAGGTTTAGGAGGTCCTCAGGTGATGGGATGGGGTCTCCAGAGGGTTTAGGAGGTCCTCAGGTGGTGGGATGGGGTCTCCAGAGGGTTTAGGAGGTCCTCAGGTGGTGGGATGGGGTCTCCAGAGGGTTTAGGACGTCCTCAGTGGTGGGATGGGGTCTCCATATGATTTAGGAGGTCCTCAGGTTGTGGGATGGGGTCTCCATAGGGTTTTAAGAGGTACTCAGGTGGTGGGATGGGGTTTCCAGAGGGGTTTAGGATGTCCTCAGTAGTGAGATGGGGTCTCCATAGGGGTTTGGGAGTTCCTCAGGTGGTGGGATGGGTGCTGGGATGGGGAAAAGCGCGAGGCGAGGGGGGAGGGGGGAGAAAGCACGAGACCCTCACATTCCAAAGATGCTTTGTGCTTTGTGCTTTATAATTTGTTCCCCCTTATACCCCAGGAGTTACTTCAAACTCTTCGTTCTCTATTGATTCATTGTCCTTTGTTCATTCATTATTGCTCTGTTGCTCCTTCGAGTTCCATTGCTCTCTTGCAGTGCTATTCCCGTTGCAGCCGGGCTCGGGGCTCCGTCTGTTCCCTGCGCAGAGATTCGCTTCTCCTTCACGAGTTTCTTCTTCGAGGAAACTCCTTGGATGCCTTCTTGTGCTTTCAGTCCAGATCTACACTCAAAGGTTAACAAAGTTACTCCCTTACTTACTCCCCCTCCCCCCCTCCCTGCCTCACGCTTTCTCCACACCCCCCCCCCCGCTGTCTCCTCGTGGCCTCGCCGCCTCCATCCTACCACCCTCTGGAACCCCTTTAGATCCTTCAAGGACCCCTCTGGGACCACCAAAACCTTTCCAGAACCCACTGGAACCCATTCAGATCCTTCCAGGATAGGAAGATCTTGATAAGATCTAAAGGGGTTCCAGAGGGTTCTTAAAGGGTTTTGGTGGTCTCAGAGGGGTCTTTGAAGTACCTAAAGGGGTTCCACAGGACTCTGGAATGGTTTTGGTGGTCTCAGAGGGATCCTGGATGGACCTAAACGGGTTCCAGAGAGTTCTAGAAGGGTTTGGTGGTCTCAGAGAGGTCTTTGAAGGATCTAAACGGGTTCCAGAAGGTTCTGGAAGGGTTTTGGTGGTGTCAGAGAGCTCCTAGAAGCATCTAAAGGGGTTCCAGAGGGTTCTGGAAGGGTTTTGGTGGTATTCAAGGGGTAATGGAAGGATCTAAAGAGGTTCCAGAGGGTTCTGGAAGGCTTTTAGTGGTCTCAAAGAGGTCCTGGAAGGATCTAAAGGGGTTCCAGAGAGGTCCTTGAAGGGTTTTGGTGGTCTCAGAGGGGTCGTTGAAGGTTCTAAAGGGGTTCCAGAGGGTTCTGGAAGGGTTTTGGTGGTCTCAGAGAGGTCCTGGAAGGATCTAAAGGGGTTCCAGAGGGTTCTGGAAGGGTTTTGGTGGACTTCAAGGGGTCCTTGAATTACCTAAAAATGTGGAAAGGTTTTGGTGTTCTCAGAGGGGTCCATGAAGGATCTTAAGGGGTTCCAGAGGGGTCCATGAACGATCTAAAAGGGTTCCAGAGGTTTCTGGAAAGGTTTTGGTGGTCTTCACGGTGTCCTGGAAAGATCTAAAGAGGTTCCAGATGGTTCTGGAGGGGTTTTGGTGGTCTCAGAGAGGTCCTTGAAGGATCTAAAGGTGTTCCAGAGGGTTCTGGAAGGGTTTTGGTGGTCTTCAAGAACACCTTGAAGGATCTAAAGGGTTTCCAGAGTGTTCTGGAAGGGTTTTGGTGGTCTTCAAGAACACCTTGAAGGATCTAAAGGGGTTCCAGAGTGTTCTGGAAGGGTTTTGGTGGTCTTCAAGAACACCTTGAAGGATCTAAAGGGGTTCCAGAGGGTTCTGGAAGGGTTTTGGTGGTCTCAGCGGGGTCCTTGAAGAACCTAAAGGGGTACCAGACGGTTCTGGAAGGGTTTTGGTGGTCTCAGAGAGGTCCTGGAAGGATCTAAAGGGGTACCAGAGGGTTCTGGAAGGGTTTTGGTGGTCTCAGAGGGGTCCTGGAAGGATCTAAAGGGGTTCCAGAGGGTTCTAGAAGGGTTTTGGTGGACTTCAAGGGTTCCTTGAATTACCTAAAGGGGTTCCAGAGGGTTGTGGAAGGGTTTTGGTGGTCTCAGCAGGGTCCTGGAAGGATCTAAAGGGATTCCAGAGGATTCTGGAAGGGTTTTGGTGGTCTCAGAGAGGTCCTTGAAGGATCTAAAGGGGTTCCAGAGGGTTCTGGAAGGGTTTTGGTGGTTTTCAAGAATGCCTTGAAGGATCTAAAGGGGTTCCAGAGGGTCCTGGAAGGGTTTTGGTGGTCTCAGATGGGTCCTTGAAGGATCTAAAGGGGTTCCAGAGGGTTCTGGAAGGGTTTTGGTGGCCTTCAAGAAGGATCTCTGATCTTATTTCCATTACAGCTGAATTGATGTATTATTAAAGCACTGCTAATATGCACTGCAGGACAACACCACTGTTAACCCCACCCCGTGCTGTGCCACTGCTCTCGGGGAGCATCAACAGCCTCAGCCAAAGCCCTTTTTCCTGCAGGAATATTTTCAAAGGCAGCGGAGCAGAACGATATGGCCCTTCCCAAGGACTTTTAGAGGATTTTGGTCTGGGACTGCTTCCAGAGAAAAACCCCGTGAGGTTCTCAGAGACAAAATAATAGACTCAGTTTTCCAGCTGCGCCCCACCCTTTGCCCCCAGCCTGAACCCCGGTTTCCCTGCTGGGAGCTGCGAGAGGAGCGATAGATGTGGCAGTTAATGGCCTTCAGTCCCTCGGTGCTGTCTCTCTCCTCACACGCTGCCATCCAGGGCCGTTTCTTAACTTTCATATTCAATTCAGTGTGGGTTTTTGATGCTGAAAGATATGTGAAGTTGGCGTTTGGGGCTGATGAAGGGGCGCACTTTTGCCCCCCCGCCTCGCGCCTTCCCCACCCCTCCCCGCTTCGCGCTTTCTCCCCCCTCTTCGTCTCACAGTTTCTCCCACCCCATCTCGCGCTTTCTCCCCCCTCCCCTTCTCGAACTTTCTCCCCCCCGAGAAAGCGCGAGACAAGGGGGTTGAGAAAGCGCGAGGTGGGGGAGAGAAAGGGCGAGACGGGGAGGGGGGAAAAAAGCGCGAGGCGGGGGGTGGAAAAAGAGCGAGGCGAGAAGGGGAGAAAGCGTGACGCGTGGGATGGAGAAAACGGGAGGAGTGTGTAGGAGAAAGCGGGAGGCGAGCGGGGTAGAAAGCGCTTTCTCCACCACTGCCTCTCGCTTTCTCCCCCCCCCCCCCCCCCGCCTCGCGCTTGCTCCCCCCCTCCCCACCTCGCGGTTTCTCCCCCTGCCACACGCTTTCCCCCCCCACCTCGCTCTTTCTCACCCCCTCCCCCCTCGCCTCGCACTTTCTCCCTAAAAAGGGGGAGTCGGTAAAGGGGGGAGAAAGCGCAAAAAGGGGAGGGAGAAAGTGCGATGTGGGGGGGAGGGGGGGAGAAATCGCCATGTGGGGCAGAGGGGCGGAGAAAGTGCGAGGCGGGGGGAGAGGGGAGAAAGCGCGAGAAGGGGGGGAGGGGGTGAGAAAGCGCGAGAAGGGGGGGAGAAGTTGGAGAAAGTGCGAGGAAGGGGGGAGGGGTGGAGAAAGCGCGAGGCGGGGAGGCGGGAGACGGTGAGGATGGGATCGAGTGCCTATGGGTTAAAATCAGAGGAGCCCACAAGAAGGGGGACTTTGTGCTGGGAGTCTCTTACAGAGCACCCAGCCAAGAAGCAGCAGCTGAGGAGCTCTTCTATAAACAGCTGAAGACAGTCTCTGAATCTCTGCCTCTTGGCCTTGGGGGGGACTTTAACTTTCCGGATATCTCCCTCCCCTCCTCGCGCTTTCTCCCCCCTCCCCCCGCCTCGCACTTTCTCCACCCCCCGCCTCGCGGTTTCTCTGCCCCTCTGCCCCACATCGCGCTTTCTCCCCTCCTCCCCCCCACATCGCACTTTCTCCCCTCCCCTTTTCGCGCTTTACCGACTCGTGCTTTCTCCTCCCCTCCCCGCGTCGCGCTTTTTATCTGCCCGGACTCGAGCTTCCTCCCCGCCTCCCCCCCCACCTCGCACTTTCCCAGCGAGTCGGGGGGGGAGGGGGGGAGAAAGCGCGAGGTGGGGGGGAAGGGGGAGAAATTGCGAGACGGGGGGAGAGGAGGGGAGAAAGCGCGAGGCGGGGGGAGAAAGCGCGAGGCGGTAAAGGAGGGAGAAAGCGCGAGGCGAGGGGGGAGGGGGGAGAACACGCGACGCGAGGGGGGATTGGGGGAGGAAGGACGAGGAGGGGGGGAAGCGCGAGATGGGGGGAGGGAGGGAAAAAGTGCAAGGCGTGGGGGGAGGGGGTGAGAAAGAGCGAGGCGGGAGGCGAAAGCGCGTGGCGGGGGGAGAAAGCGCGAGGCGGGGAGGGGTGGAGAAAGCTCGAAAAGGAGAGGGGAGGGAGAAGGGGAGGGGAGGGGGTGGGGAAAGCGCGATGCGGGGACAAGGGGAAAAATTGCGAGGCGGTTGGGGATGGGGGGAGAAAGTGCGAGACTGGAAGGGAGAGAGAAAATGCGAGGTGGGGGTGGGAGAAAGCGCGAGGCGGGGGGGAGGGGGGAGAGAACGCGAGGCGGGGGGGGGGAGGGGGGGGAGAAAGCGCAAACCGGGGGGGGAGAAAGCGCGAGGCTGGGGGGGAAGGGGGGAGAAAGTGCGAGGCGGGGAGGGTTGGAGAAAGTGCGAGGTGGGGAGGGAGATATCCGGAAAGTCAAAGTCCCCCCCAAGGCCAAGAGGCAGAGATTTAGAGACTGTCTTCAGCTGTTTATAGAAGAGCTCCTCAGCTGCTGCTTCTCGGCTGGGTGCTCTGTAAGAGACTCCCAGCACAAAGTCCCCCTTCTTGTGGGCTCCTCTGATTTTAACCCATAGGCACTCGATCCCATCCTCACCGTCTCTCGCCTCCCCGTCTCGCGCTTTCTCCCCTCGCCTCGCGCTTTCTCCCCCCCTCCCCCCCGCCTCGGGCTTTTTCCCCCCTCCCCTCCCCGCCTCGCGCTTTCTCTCCCCCCCGCCACGCGATTCCTATCCCCTCCCTCCTACATCGCGCTTTCTCCCCCCCTCCACCCCCGCCTTGGGCTTTCTCCCCCCCCAGCCTCGCGCATTTTTCCCCCTCCCCGTCTCGCCCTATCTCTCCCTCTCCCCCCCCGGCTCGCAATTTCTTCCCCCTTCCCCCCCTCGTGCTTTCTCCCCCCCTCCTCGCGCTTCACCCCCCGCTCCTTGCCTCGCGCTTTCTCCCCGCCCCGCTTCGTGTTTTCTCCCCTCCTCCCCCCCGCCTCGCACTTTTCCCCCCCTGCCCCGCGTTTTCTCCCCCCCCGTATTGCGCTTTTTCCCCCCCTCCCCGCCTCGCGATTTCTCCCCCCCGGCTCGCCCTTTATCCCTCCTTTACCGCCTTGCTCCTTCTCCCCCCCACCCCGCCTCGCACTTCCTCCACCCACCCCCCCCGCCTTGCACTTTTTCCCCCCCTCCCCCCTCACCTCGCGCCTTCTCCACCCCTCCCCTCTCGCACTTTCTCCCCCATCCCCCTTCGTCTCGCGCTTTCTCCCCCTCTTCTACCCCTCCTCGCAGTTTTTTCCCTCCTCCCCTCCTCGAGCGTTCTCCCCCCCGCCTCGCGCTTCCTGTCCCCCTCCACCCGGCCTCGCACTTTCTCCCCCCCCGCCTCGCAGTTTTTCACTCCCCTCCCCACCTCGCGCTTTCCCCCCCCCTCGCCTCGCGGTTTCTCCACCCTCTCCCCGTCTCGGGCTTTCTCACCCCCTCCCCCCCTTTTCGCGCTTTCTCCCCCCTTTACCGACTCGTGCTTTCTCCCCCCCTCCCCGCGTTGCGCTTTCTATCCACCCCGTCTCGAGCTTCCTCCCCTCCTCCCCCCCACCTCGCACTTTCCCCGCGAGGCGGGGGGGGAGGGGGGGGAGAAAGCGCGAGGCAAGGGAGGAGGGGGGAGAAAGTGCGAGGCGGGGGGGGAGGGGGTGAGAAAGAGCGAGGTGGGGGGGAAAGCGTGTGGCGGGGGGAGAAACCGCGAGGCGGGGAGGGGGGGAGCAAGCACGAGGCGGGGGGGGAGAAAGCGCGAGACGGGGAGGCGGGAGATGGTGAGGATGGGATCGAGTGCCTATGGGTTAAAATCAGAGGAGCCCACAAGAAGGGGGACTTTGTGCTGGGAGTCTGTTACAGAGCACCCAGCCAAGAAGCAGCAGCTGAGGAGCTCTTCTATAAACAGCTGAAGACAGTCTCTAAATCTCTGCCTCTTGGCCTTGGGGGGGACTATAACTTTCCGGATATCTCCCTCCCCGCCTCGCGCTTTCTCTCCCCTCCCCTCCCCCCGCGCTTTCTCCCCCCCGTCTCGTGCTCCCTCCCCCCCTCCCGCGTCGTAATTTTGCCCCCGCGTTTTCTCCACCCCCACCTCGCGCCATCTCCCCTCCCCGCCTTGCGCTTTCTCCACCCCTCCCCCCCGCCTCGCGCTTTCTCCCCCCTCCCCCCTCCGCATCGCGCTCTCTCCCCCCCCCGGTTTGCGCTTTCTACCCCCCTTCCCACCTCGCGCTTTCTCCCCCACTCCCTCCCCGCCATGCACTTTCTTCCCCCTCCCCCCCCGCCTCGCGTTCTCTCTCCCCTCCCCCCCGCCTCGCGCTTTCTCCCCCCTCCCCATCTCCCGCTTTCTACCCTCCTTGTCTCGTGGTTTCTCCACCCCCTCCGCACCTCGTGCTTTCTCCTCCTCTCCCCACCTCGCTATTTCTCCCCCCTCCCCCCCCGCCTCGCACTTTTTCCCCCCTCTCCCCCCGTCTCGCTCTTTCTCCCCCCCTCCCCGTCTCGTCTTTTATCCTCCACTTTCTGCCTCGAACTTTCTCCCTCTTCCCCCCCCGCCTCTCCCCTCCTCCCCCCCGCCTCGCACTTTCTCCCCCCTCCCCCTTCGTCTCGTGCTTTCTCCACCCCTCCCACCCCGCCTCGCAGTTTTTTCCCTCCCCCCCTCCTCGCGATTTCTCCCCCCGTCTCAGTCTTTCTCCCTCCCTCCCCCCTGCCTCCTGATATCTCCAACCCCCGCCTCACTCTTTCTCCCCTCCTCCCCCTCCGCATCGCGCTTC
This sequence comes from Cuculus canorus, assembly GCF_017976375.1. NCBI lineage: Eukaryota > Metazoa > Chordata > Aves > Cuculiformes > Cuculidae > Cuculus > Cuculus canorus. The sequence continues at coordinate 324,366 of NW_026527843.1, forward strand.
CTCCCCATTTACCTCCTTGCACTTTCTCCCCCCCGCCTCGTACTTTCTCCAACCCTCCCCGCCTCGCGCTTTCTCCCCCCCTCCCCCCGCCTAGCACTTTTCCCCCCCTGCCCCGCGCTTTCTCCCCCCCGTATTGCGCTTTTTCACCCCCTCCCCCCCCGCCTTGCGCTTTCTCAGCCCTTCTCCCCCAACCTCGCGCCTTCTCCACCCCTCCCCTCTCGTGCTTTCTCCCCCCCATCCCCGCCTCGCGCTTTCTCCCACCCCCACCTCGCATTTTCTCTCTCCCTTCCAGTCTCGCACTTTCTCCCCCCCCTCCCCGCCTCGCGCTTTCACCCCCCCTGCCCCCGCCCCTTTGCGCTTTCTCCCCCCGTCCCCAACCGCCTCGCACTTTTTCCCCTTGTCCCCGCCTCGCACTTTCTCCATCCCCTCCCCTCCCCTTCTCCCTCCCCTCTCCTTTTCGAGCTTTCTCCACCCTCCCCGTCTCGCGCTTTCTCCCCCCTCACCCCCCGCCTCGCGCTTTCTCCCCCCACCACGTGCTTTCGCCCCCCGCCTCGCTCTTTCTCACCCCCTCCTTCCACGCCTTGCACTTTTTCCCTCCCCCCGTCTCGCGCTTCCCCCCGCTCCTCGCCCTTCCTCCCCCCATCCCCCCTCGCCTCGCACTTTCTCTGCCCTCCCCCCCGCCTCGCGCTTTCTCCCCCCGCCTCGTGCTTTCTCCCCTCGTCCCCCCCCGCCTTACAATTTCTCCCCCCTTCCCCCCGCCTCTCGCTTTCTCCCCCCCTCCCCCCCCGACTCGTGGGGAAAGTGCGAGGTGGGGGGGAGGGGGGGAGGAAGCTCGAGTCGGGGCGGATAGAAAGCGCGACGCGGGGAGGGGAGGAGAAAGCACGAGTCGGTAAAGGGGGGAGAAAGCGCGAAAAGGGGAGGGGAGAAAGTGCAATGAGGAGGGAGGGGCGGAGAAACCGCGAGGCGGGAGGAGGGGGGGAGAGAGCGCGAGGTGGGGGGAGGGGGTGAGAGAGCGCGAGGCGGGGGGAGGGGGGAGAAATTGCGAGGCGGGGGGACGGGGGGAGAAAGCGCGAGGAGGGGGGGAGGGAGAAAGCACGAGGCGGGAAGGGTGGGAAATAGCGCGGGGCGGGGAAGGGAGAAGACAGCTCGAGACGGGGAGGGGAAGTGAAAGCGCGAGACGGGGGAGGAGAAAGCGCGAGACGGGGAGTGAGTGAGAAAGCGCGAGGCGGGGAGGAGGGAGAAAGCGCGAGGCGGAGGTGGGAGGGGGGAGATAGCGTGAGGCGGGGATGGGGTAAAGAAAGCGCGAGATGGGGAGGGGGAGAAAGCTCGAGGCAAGGAGGGGGGGAGAAAGCGCGAGGGGGGGAGGGGGTCGAGAAAGCGCAGGGAGGGGGAGAAAGCGGGAGGGGGGGTACGGAAGAAATCGCGAGGCAGGGGAAGGGACGGGGGGAGAAATTGCGAGATGGGGAGGGGGAGAGAAAGCGCGAGACTGGAAGGGAGAGAGAAAATGCGAGGTGGGGGTGGGAGAAAGCGCGAGGCGGGGAGGGGGGGAGAAAGCGCGAGGGGGGGAGGGGGGGAGAAACTGCGAGGCGGGGGGGGGGGAAAGCGCGAGGTGGGGAGGGGTTGGAAAAACCGCGAGGCGGGGGGGGAGAAAGTGCGAGGCGGTGAGGAGGGAAAAACCTGCGAGGCGGGGTGGGAGGGGGGGAGAAAGCGCGAGACGAAGGGGGATGGGGGAGAAAGCGCGAGAGGGGAGGGCTGGAGAAGGCACGAGGTCTGGGGAGAAGGGGTGTGAAAGTGCAAGGCGAAGGGGGAAGGGGGGAGAAAGTGCGAGGCGGGGGGAGGGGGATAGAAAGCGCGAGGCGGGGGGGAAGGGGTGAAAAAGCGCAATACGAGGGGGGAGAAAACGCGGGGCAGGGGGGAGAAAAGTGCTAGGCGGGGGGGAGGGGGGGAGAATACGCAAGGCGGGGAGGGTTGGAGAAAGTACGAGGCGGGGGGGGAAAGCGTGAGGAGGTAAATGGGGGAGGAAGCGCGATGCAGAGGGGGAGGGGGGGAGAAAGTGCGAGGGGGGGAGAAAGCGCGAGGGGGGTGCAGGAGAAATCGCGAGGCAGGGGGAAGATACGGGGGGAGAAATTGCGAGACGGGGGAGGGAAAGCACGGGGCAGATAGTGGGGCAGAAAGCGCGAGGGGGGGGGAGGGGGGAGAAAGTGCGAGGCGAGGGGGGAGAAGAGGAGGTAGCGCGAGACGGGGGGGAGGGAGGGAAAAAGTGCGAGGCGTGGGGGGAGGGGGTGAGAAAGAACGAGGTGGGGGGGAAAGCGTTTGGCGGGGGGAGAAACCGCGAGGCGGGGAGGGGGGGAGCAAGCGCGAGGCGGGGGGGGAGGGGGGAGAAAGCGAGGTGGGGGGGAAAGCGTGTGGCGGGGGGAGAAACCGCGAGGCGGAGAGGGGAGGAGAAAGCGCGAGGCGGGGAGGGGGAGAAAAACGCGAGGCGGGGGGGGTGGAGAAAGCTCTAGGGGGAGAGGGGACGGAGAAATCCTTCCAGGACCCCTCTGAGACCACCAAAACCCTTCCAGAACCCTCTGGAACCTCTTTAGGTACTTCAAGGACAGGAGGGAGTGAGAAAGCGTGAGACGAGGCGGGGGGGAGTGGAGGAAGAAAGCGCGAAGCGGGGGAAGAGAAAGCGCGAGGCGGGGAGGGGGGGAGAGAGCGCGAGGCGGGGGAGGGGGGAGAAAGTGCGAGGCGGGGGGGAGGGGGTGAGAATGCGTGAGGCGATAAAGGGGGAAAAAAGCGCGAGGCGGTAAAGGGGGAAAAAAAGCGCGAGGCGGGGGGGGGAGAAAGCGCGAGGCGGGGGGAAGGGAAGGGAGAAAGCGCGAGGCGGGAGGTGGAGAAAATGAGAGGCGTGTGTAGGAGAAAGCGTGAGGCGGGGAGGGGGTGGAGAAAGTGTGAGGTGAGGAGCGGGGCAGAAAGCGCTTTCTCCCCCCCCGCCTCGCACTTTCTCCCCCCTCCACCCTCGCTTCGCGCTTTCTCCCCCCCTCCCCTCCCGCCTCAATTTCTCCTTCCTCGCATCGCGTTTTCTCTCTTCCCCACCTCGCGCTTTCTTACCCCGCCTCGCGCTTTCTCCACCCCCTCTTAACCTCGCCCTTTTCCCCCCCTCCCCCCCACACGCTTTCTCCCCCCCGCCTCGCGCTTTCGCCCCCCCGCCTCGCGCTTTCTCTCTCCCTCCCGTCTCGCGCTTTGTCATCCCCTCGCCGCCTTCGTCTTTCTCCCCCCCGCGCCTCGCGCTTTCTGTCCCCCCCTCGCGCTTTCTACCTCCCCCGCCTCGCACATTCTCCACCCTCTCCCCGCGTCGCACTTTCTCCCCCCCTCCCTCCCCGCCTCGCGCTTACTCCCCCCCTCCCCCTCCGCATAGCGCTTCCTCCCCCATTTACCTCCTCGCGCTTTCTCCCCTCCCCGCCTCTCGCTTTCTCCCCCCCTCCCCTCACCTCGCACTTTCTCTCCCCTTCTCCCCCAGCCTCGCGCTTTCTACACCCCTCCCCCGTCTCGCACTCTCTCCCCCCCTCCCCCCACCTCGCACATTCTCCGCCCCCCTCCTCGCGCTTTCTCCCCCCCTCCCCCCCACATCGCACTTTCTCCCCTCCCCTTTTCGCTCTTTCTTCCCCCTTTAACGACTCGCGCTTTCTCCCCCCCCGCGTCGCGCTTTCTCCCCCCTCCCCGCCTCGCGCTTTCTCCCACCCCTACCTCGCATTTTCTCTCTCCCTTCCAGTCTCGCACTTTCTCCCCCCCTCCCCACCTCGCGCTTTTTCCCCCTGTCCCCAACCGCCTCGCCCTTCCTCCCCCCATCCCCCCTCGCCTCACGCTTTCTCCCCCCTCCCCCCTTGCCTCGCACTTTCTCCCCCCTCCCCCCTCGCCTCGCGCTTTCTCCCTCCTTTACCGCCTTGCTCTTTCTCCCCCCGCCTCGCGCTTTCTCCCCTCCTCCCCCCCCGCCTCGCAATTTCTCCCCCCTCCCCCCCGCCTCGCGCTTTCTCCCACCCCCACCTCGCATTTTCTCTCTCCCTTCCAGTCTCGCACTTTCTCCCCCCCCTCCCCGCCTCGCGCTTTCATCCCCCCTGCCCCCGCCACTTTGTGCTTTCTCCCCCCGTCCCCAACCCGAGGTCGGGGGAGAATGGGTGTGAAAGTGCGAGGCGGGTGGGAGGGGGATAGAAAGCGCGAGGCGGGGGGGGAGGGGGTGAAAAAGTGCAATACGGGGGGGGAGAAAACGCGGAGCAGGGGGGGAAAAGTGCTAGGCGGGGGGGAAGGGGGGAGAAAGCGCGAGGCGGGGAGGGTTGGAGAAAGTACGAGGTGGGGGGGAGAAAGCGCGAGGAGATAAATGGGGAGGAAGCGCGATGCGGAGGGGGAGGAGGGGAGAAAGAGTGAGGCGGGGGTTGGAGATATCGGGGGGGGGAGGGAGGGAGAAACTGAGACGGGGGGAGAAAGCGCGAGGAGGGGGGGAGGGAAAAAACTGCGAGGCGGGGTGGGAGGGGTGGAGAAAGCACGAGACGAAGGGGGAGGGGGGAGAAAGCGCGAGGCGTTGGAGGAGGAAGCGAGAGGCGGGGGGGAGAAAGCACGAGGCGGGGGAGAGGGGGGGAGAAAGCGCGAGGCGGGGGGAGGGGGGGAGAAAGCGCGAGGCGGGGGGAAGAAAGCGCGAGGAGGTAAATGGGGGAGGAAGCGCAATGCGGAGGTGGGGGGGAGAAAGCGCGAGGCGGGGTGGGAGAAAGCGCGAGGGGGGGAGAAAGCGCGGAGGGGGGGAGAAAGCGCGAGGGGGGTGCGGGAGAAATCGCGAGGCAGGGGGAAGATATGGGGGGAGAAATTGCGAGACAGGGAAAGGGAGACAAAGCGCGAGACGGGGAGGGGGGGAGAAAGCGCGAGGCGGGGAGGGAGATATCCGGAAAGTTTAAGTCCCCCCCAAGGCCAAGAGGCAGAGATTTAGAAACTGTCTTTATAGAGGAGCTCCTCAGCTGCTGCTTCTTGGCTGGGTGCTCTGTAAGAGACTCCCAGCACAAAGTCCCCCTTCTTGTGGGCTCCTCTGATTTTAACCCATAGGCACTCGATCCCATCCTCACCGTCTCCCGCCCTCGTCTCCCGCTTTCTCCCCCCCACCTCAAGCTTTCTCCCTCCACTCTCCCCCCGCCTCGCGATTTCTCTCCCCCCGCGTCGTCCTTTCTAGCCCCCCCGCCACGCGCTTTCTCCCCCCCTCCCTCCCCGCCTCGCACTTTGTCACCCCCTCCGCCCCACCTCGCGCTTTCTCCTACCCCCGCCACGCGCTTCCTCTCCCCCTCCCCCCAACCTCGCACCTTCTCCCCCCACCTCGCGCTTACTCCCCTCCCCTCCGGCCTCGCGCTTTCTCCCCCCCTCCCCCCCGCCTCGGGCTTTTTCCCCCCTCCCCTCCCCGCCTCGCACTTTCTCCCCTCCCCGCCTCGCGCTTTCTCTCCCCCCCGCCACGCGATTCCTATCCCCCTCCCCCCCACATCGCGCTTTCTCCCCCCCTCCACCCCCGCCTCGGGCTTTCTCCCCCCTCCTGCCTCGCGCATTCTCCCCCCCTCCCCGTCTCGCCCTATTTCCCCCCCTCCCCCCCCCGGCTCGCACTTTCTTCCCCCTTCCCCCACTCGCGCTTCACTCCCCCTCCCCCCTTCGCACTTTCTCCCCTCCTCCCCCCCGCCTCGCACTTTTCCTCCCCTGCCCCGCGTTTTCTCCCGCCCTGTATTGCGCTTTTCCCCCCCTCCCCGCCTCGCGATTTCTCCCCCCTTTACCGCCTTGCTCCTTCTCACCACCTCCCCGCCTCGCACTTTTTCCCTCCCTCCCCGCCTCGCACTTTCTCCCCCCCACCCCCCCGCCTTGCACTTTTTCCCCCCCTCCCCCCCGCCTCGCGCTTTCTCCCCCCCTCGCCCCCCGCCTTGCACTTTCTCCCCCCTTCTCCCCTCACCTCGCGCCTTCTCCACCCCTCCCCTCTCGCACTCTCTACCCCATCCCCCTTCGTCTCGCGCATTCTCCCCCCCCGCCTCGCGATTCCTGTCCCCCTCCGCCCGGCCTCGCACTTTCTCCCCCTCCGCCTCGCGGTTTTTCACTCCCCTCCCCAACTCACGCTTTCCCCCCCCCCTCGCCTCGCGGTTTCTCCCCCCTTCCTCCTCGCCCCGCTCTTTCCCTCCCCCTTCCCGCCTCGCACTTTCTCCCCCCCACCCGCGCTTTCTCCTGCCTCCCCCCGCCTCGCGCTTTCTCCCCCCCTCTGCCCCACATCGCGCTTTCTCCCCCCCTCCCCCCCACATCGCACTTTCTCCCCTCCCCTTTTCGCGTTTTCTCCCCCCTTTACCGACTCGTGCTTTCTCCTCCCCTCCCCGCGTCGCGCTTTCTATCCGCCCCGACTCGAGCTTCCTCCCCCCCTCCCACCCACCTCGCACTTTCCCCGCGAGGCGGGGGGGGAGGGGGGAGAAATTGCGAGGCGGGGGGGGAGGAGGGGAGAAAGCGCGAGGCGAGGGAGAGGGGGGGAGAAAGCGCGAGACGGGGGGGAGGGAGGGAAAAAGTGCGAGGCGTGGGGGGAGGGGGTGAGAAAGAGCGACGCGGGGGGGAAAGCGTGTGGCGGGGGGAGAAACCACGAGGCGGGGAGAGGGGGAGCAAGCGCGAGGCGGGGAGGGGGAGGAGAAAGCGCGAGGCGGGGAGGGGGGGAAAAACGCGAGGCGGGGGGGTGGAGAAAGCTCGAGGAGGAGAGGGGAGGGAGAAATCCTTCCAGGACCCCTCTGAGACCACCAAAACCCTTCCAGAACCATCTGGATCCCCTTTAGATCCTTCAAGGCCTTCTTGAAGACCACCAAAACCGTTCCAAAACCCTCTGGAACCCCTTTAGATCCTTCAAAGACCACTCTGAGACCACCAAAACCCTTCCAGAACCCTCTGGAACCTCTTTAGATCCTTCCAGGACATCTTGAAGACTACCAAAACCCTTCCAGAACCCACTGGAACCCCTTAAGATCCCCTTAAAGTTTTCAGAGAGTTCTGAAGGGTTTTGGTGGTCTTCAAGGACCCCTTGAAGACCATCAAAACCTTTCCAGAACCCTCTGGAACCTCTTTAGATCCTTTCAGGACCACTCTGAGACAACCAAAACCCTTCCAGAATCCTCTGGAACACCTTTAGATCCTTCCAGGACTTTTCTGAGACCATCAAAACCCTTCCAGAACCCTCTGGAACCTCTTTAGGCCCTTCAAGGACAGGAGGTAGTGAGGAAGCGTGAGACGAGGCGGGGGGGAGTGGAGGAAGAAAGCGCGAGGCGGGGGGGTGGAGAAAGTGCATGGCGGGGGGGGAGAAAGAGCGAGGGGGGACGGGGGAGAAAGCGCGAGGCGGGGGGAGGGGGGGAGATAGGGCGAGACGGGGAGGGGAGGGAGAAAACGCGAGGCGGGGAGGGGGGGGAGAAAGCGCGAGGCGGGGGGGAGAGAAGACATGAGGTGGGGGAGGAGGGGCGGTAAAAGTGCGAGGCGTGGGGGAGTGGAGGGAGAAAGTGCGAGGCGGGTTGGGACGGGGGAGAAAGTGCGAGGCGACGAAGGAGGAGGGGAGAAAGTGCGAGGCAGGGTTGAGAGGGTGAGAAAGCGCGAGGCGGTAAAGGGGGAAAAAAGCGCGAGGTGGGGGGGAGAAAGCTTGAGGCGCGGGGGAGGGAAGGGAGAAAGCGCGAGGCGGGAGGTGGAGAAAACGGGAGGCGGGGAGGGGGTGGAGAAAGTGCGAGGCGAGGAGCGGGGCAGAAAGCGTTTTCTCCCCCCCGCCTCGCGCTTTCTCCCCCCCCTCCCCCCCCCGCCTCACGCTTTCTCCCCCCCTCCCCCCCCGCCTCGCACTTTTTCCCCCCCTCCCCCCCCGCCTCGCACTTTGTCACTCCCTCTCTCCGCCTCGGGCTTTCTCCCCACTCCGCCTCGCACTTTCTACCCTCCCCGTCTCGCGCTTTCTCCCTCCCCCGCCACGCGCTTCCTCTCCCCCTCCCCCCCGCCTCGCACCTTCTCCCCCTTCCCCCCAGCCTCGCGCTTTCTCCCCCCCCCGCCTCGCGCTTCCTGTCCCCCTCCTCCCCGCCTCGCACTTTCTCCCCCCCGCCTCGCGGTTTTTCCAACCCCTCCCCACCTCGCACTTTCCCCCCTCCCGACTCGCAATTTCTCCCCCCTCCCCCCCTGCTTCGCGCTTTCTCCCCCCCTCCCCCCCTCGCGCTTTCTCCCCCCCCGTCTCGCCCTTTCTCCCTACCCCCCGGCTCGAGCTTTCTCCCCCCCTCCACCCCCACCTCGCGCATTCTCCCCCCCTCCCCGTCTCGCCGTATCTCCCTCCCTCCCCCCCCGGCTTGCACTTTCTTCCCCCTTCCCCCACTCGTGCTTTCTCCCCCCCTCCCCGCGCTTTTCCCCCCCTGCCCCGCGTTTCCCCCCCTCATTACGCTTTTTCACCCCCTCCCCCCCGCCTCGCACTTTCTCCCTCCCCCGCCTCGCGCTTTTTACCCCCCTCCCCCCCTGCTTCGCACTTTCTCCCCCCCTCCCCCCCACCTCGCGCTTTCTCCCCCCCTCCCCCCCGCCTCGCGCTTTCTCCCCCCCTGCCTCGCGCTTCCTGTCCCCCTCCGCCCGGCCTCGCACTTTCTCCCCCCCTCTCCCCCAGCCTCGCACTTTGTCCCTCCCCGCCTCGCGCTTTCTCCACCCCCTCCCCGCCTCGCGCTTTCTCCCCCTGTTACCACCTCGCGCTTTTCCCCCTCCGCCTCACACTTTCCCCGCGAGGCGAGGTGGGGAGGGGGGGAGAAAGCGCGAGGCGGGAATGAGGGGGGAGAAATTGCGAGACGGGGGGGAAGAGGGGAGAAAGCGCGAGGAGGGGGGTGAGGGAGGGAGGGAAAAAGTGCGAGGCGTGGGGGGAGGGGGTGGAGAAAGCGCCAGGCGGGGAGGGGGGAGAGAGCGCGAGGTGGGGAGGGTTGGAGAAAGTGCGAGGTGGGGAGGGGAGTGGGGAGATAGGGCGAGGAGGGGAGGGAGAAAGCGCGAGGCGGGGGGGGAGGGGGGGAGAAGATGCGAGGCGGGGGGGAGGGGGATAGAAAGCGCAGGACGGGGAGGGGAGAAAGTGTGAGGTGGGGAGGGGGGAGAGAGCACGAGGCGGGGAGGGGAGGGAGAAAGCACGAGGCGGGGAGGGTGGGAAATAGTGCGGGGCGGGGAAGGGAGAAGACAGCTCGAGACGGGGAGGGGAATTGAAAGCGCGAGACGGGGATGGGGGGGAGAAAGCGCGAGACGGGCAGGGGGGGAGAAAGCGGGAGGGGGGTGAGAAAGCGCGAGGCGGTAAAGAGGGGAGAAAGTGCGAGGTGGGGGTGGGAGAAAGATCCTTCAAGGACCCCTCTGAAGACCACCAGAACCCTCTGTAACCCCTTTAGATCCTTCCAGGACCTCTTTGAGACCACCAAAACCCTTCCAGAACCCTCTGGAACCCCTTTAGATCCCTCAAAGTTGTCTTGAAGACCAAGAAAACCGTTCTTAGAACCTGTCTTCAAGGGGTCCTTGAAGAACGTAAAAGGGTACCAGAGGGTTCTGGAAGGGTTTTGGTGGTCTCAGAAAGGTCCTGGAAGGATCTAAAGGGGTTCCAGAGGGTTCTGGAAGGGTTTTGGTGGTCTCAGAGGGGTCTTTGAAAGATCTAAAGGTGTTCCAGAGGGTTCTGGAAGGGTTTTGGTGGACTTCAAGGGGTCCTTGAAGGATCTAAAGGGGTTCCAGAGGATTCTGGAAGGGTTTTGGTGGTCACAGAGGGGTCCTGGAAGGACCTACAGGGGTTCCAGAGGGTTCTGGAAGGGTTTTGGTGGTCTCAGAGGGGTCTTTGAAGGATATAAAAGGGTTCCAGAGGGTTGTGGAAGGGTTTTGGTGTTCTCAGAGGGGTCCATGAAGGATCTTAAGGGGTTCCAGAGGGGTCCTTGAACGATCTAAAGGGGTTCCAGAGGGTTCTAGAAAGGTTTTGGTGGTCTTCAAGGTGTCCTGGAAGGATCTAAAGAGGTTCCAGAGGGTTCTGGAAGGGTTTTGGTGGTCTCAGAGATGTCCTGGAAGGATCTAAAGGGGTTCCAGAGGGTTCTGGAAGGGTTTTGGTGGTCTCAGAGAGGTCCTGGAAGGATATAAAGGAGTTCCAGAGGATTCTGGAAGGGTTTTGGTGGTCTCAGAGAGGTCCTGGAAGGATCTAAAGGGGTTCCAGACGGGTCCTCTCTTGAAAGCACGAGGCTGGCGGGGAGAAAGTGCGAGACGGGGAGGGAGGAGAAAGCGCGAGGTGGGGAGGGAGGGGGTGAAAAAGCGCAATACGGGGGGGGAGAAAACGTGGGGCAGGGGGAGAAAGCACGAGGCGGGGGGAGGGGGTGAGAAAGCGCGAGTGGGGGAAGGGGGAAGAAAGTGCGAGCCGGGGGGGGAGGGGGGAGATAGGGCGAGACGGGGAGGGGGGGTGAATGCGCGAGGCGGGAGGGGGGAGAAAGCGCGAGGCGGGGAGGGAGGGGGGGAGAAAGCGCGAGGAGGTAAATGGGGGAGGAAGCGCGATGCGGAGGGGGATAAGGGGAGAAAGAGCGAGGCGGGGGTAGGAGAAATCAGGAGGCAGGGGGGGAGGGAGGGAGAAAGACTGAGACGGGGGTGAGAAAGTGCGAGGCGGGGGGAGAGTGGGGGAGAAAGCGCAAGACGAGGGGAGAAGGTGCGAGGTGGGGGGGAGGGGGAGAGGAAGCGCGTGGCGGGGGAGGGAGAAAGTGGGAGACGGGGAGGGGAGAAATTGCGAGGAGGCGAGGAAAGGGGGCGCGAGGCGGCGCGGGGGTGTGGGCAATGGGGGCGATGGGCGCGAGGCGGTGGGGGTGGACTCGAGGCAGCGGGAGGATAGCGCGATGCGGGGGGGAGTGGGTGCGCGCGGGGAGGGGGGAGAAAGCGCGAGGCGGGAGAAGAAAGCGCGAGGCGGGGGGAAGGGGTGAGGAAGCGCGACGGGGGGGGAGAGAAGGCGAGGCGGGGGAGTAAGTAGAATGTGCGAGGCAGGGGGGGAGTGGGGGAGAAAGCGCGAGATGGGGAGGGGGTGGAGAAAGCGCGAGGTGGGGTGGAGAAATTGCCAAGCGAAGGGGGAGGTGGGGAGAAAGCGCGAGGCGGTGGGGAGGGGGGAAAAGTGCGAGACAGTGGGAGGGGGGAAGAAAGCGCGAGGAGGTGGGGGGAGGGAGGGAGATAGCACGAGACGGGGAGGGGGGGGAGAAAGCGCGAGAAGGGGAGGGAGAAAGCCCGAGGTGGGGGAGGGAGAAAGCGCGAGGCGGGGAGAGGGGGAAAAAGCGCGAGGCGGGGGGGGAGAAAGCGCGAAGCGGGGGGGGAGGGGGAGAGAAAGCACGAGGCGGGGGGGGAGAAAGCGTGAGGCGGGGGGGAGTGAGAGAAAGAGAGAGGAGGGGGTGGAGAAAGCGCGAGGTGGGGGGAGAAAGCGCGAGGCGGGGAAAGGGGGGAGAAAGTTCGAGGCGGGAAGGGGAGAAAGTGCGAGACGGGGGGGAAAACGCGAGGCAGGGTAAGAGAAAGCGCGAGTTGGGAGGGGGGACAAAGCGCGAGACAGAGGGGGAGGGGAGAAAGCGCAAGGCGGGGAGGGAGGGGGGAAAAAGCCCGAGGCAAAGGGGAGGGGTGAGAAAGTGCGAGGCGGGGGGGAGGGGGGAGAAAGCGCGAGGCGGGGGGGAGAAAGCGCGAGATGGTAAATGACGGAGGAAGCGCGATGCGGAGGGAGAGGAGGGGAGAAAGAGCGAGGCGGGGGTTGGAGATATCAGGAGGCAGGGGGGGAGGGAGGGAGAAAGACTGAGACGGGGGGAGAAAGTGCGAGGCAGGGATAGAGAAAGCGCGAGGTGGGGAGGGGGTGGAGAAAGCGCGAGGCCAGGGAGGGAGGGGAGAAAGCGCGAGACGGGGAGGGGAGAAAGTGCGAGGAGGGGAGGGGAGAGAGAGCGCGAGGCAGGGAGGGAGGGGGGAGATGCGTGAGGCGGGGAGGGTTGGAGAAAGTGCGAGGCTGGGGGGAGGGGGTGAGAAAGTGCGAGGCGGGGGGGGAGGGGAGGGAGAAAGCGCGAGGCAGGGTGAGAGGGGGGGAGATGGTGCGAGGCGTGGGGGAGGGGGAGAGAAAGCGCGAGGCGGGGAGGGGAGGGGGGGTGAAATCGCGAGGCGGGGGGGGAGGAAGGGAGAAAGCGCGAGGTGGGGGAGGGGAGACGGTGAGGATGGGATCGAGTGCCTATGGGTTAAAATCAGAGGAGCCCACAAGAAGGGGGACTTTGTGCTGGGAGTCTCCTACAGAGCACCCAGCCGAGAAGCAGCAGCTGAGGAGCTCTTCTATAAACAGCTGGGGACAGTCTCTGAATCTCTGCCTCTTGGCCTTGGGGGGGACTTTAACTTTCCGGATATCTCCCTCCCCGCCTCGCGCTTTATCCACCCCTCCCCCCCCCCCTTGCACTTTCCCCAACCCTCCCCGTCTCGCGCTCTCTCCCTCCTCCCCGCCTCGTGCTTTCTCCCCCCCCGCCTCGCAGTTTCTCCCCCCTCCCCCCCGCCTAGCACTTTCTCCCCCCTCCCCCCCGTCTCGCGCTTTCTCCCCCCCGCCTCGCGCTTTCTCTCCCCCCTCCCCACCTCGCACTTTCTCTCCTCCCCGTCGCGCGCTTTCTCCCCCCCCGCCTCGCGTTTTCTATCCCTGTCCCCCCCGCCTCGCACCTTCTCCCCCATCCCCCCCACCTCGCTCTCTCTCCCCCCTCCCCCCCGCCTCGCGCTCTCTCCCCCCCTCCCCCCCGCCTCGTGCTCTCTCCCCCCCTCCATCCCGTCTCGCGCTCTCTCCCCCCTCTCCCAGCCTCGCGCTTTCTCCTCCCCCGCCTCACGCTTTATCCCCCCCTCCCCCCGCCTCTCGCTTTCTGCCCCCCTCCGCCTCCCTCGAACTTTCTCCCCCCCCTCTACCTCGCGCTTTCTTCCCCCCTCCCTGCCTCGCGCTTTCTTCCCCCTCCCCCTCCGCCTCGCGCTTTCTCCCCCTCCCCCCCGTCTCGCGCTTTCTCTCCCCCTGCCTCGCACTTTCTCCACCAGCTCCCCGCTTCGGGCTTTCTCCCCCCCTCCCCCCGCCTCACGCTTTCTCCTCCCCTCCCCCCCACATCGCACTTTCTCCCCTCCCCTTTTCACTCTTTCTCCCCCCCTCCCCACCACCTCGCACTTTCCCCGCAAGGCGGGAGGAAAGGGGCAGAGAAAGCGCGAGGCGGGGGGGGAGGAGGGGAGAAAGCGCGAGGCGAGGGGGGAGGGGGGAAGAAGCGCGAGGAGAGGGGGGGAGAAAGCGCGAGGCGGGGGGGAGAAAGCGCGAGACGGGAATTGGGGGTGAAAGCGCAAGACGGGTTGCGAGGGCAAAATGGCGAGGCGGTGGGGGGAGGGAGTGGAAAAAGTGCGAGACGGGGATGGGGGAGAAAGCGTGAGGCGTTGGGGGGAGAAAGCGCGAGGCAGGGGGGGAGAAAGTGCGATGTGGGGGGAGGGGAAGAAAATGCGAGGCGGGGGGGAGGGGGGAGGAAGCGAGGGAGGAACCCTCTGGTATCCCTTTAGGTCCCTCCAGGACCGCTCTGAGACCACCAAAATCTTCCAGAACCCTCTGGAACCCCTTTAGATCCTTCAAAGTCGTCTTGAAGACCACTCGAGAATGCTCGAGATGGGGAGGGGAGGGAGAAAGAGCGAGGCGGGGGGGGGGGGGAAGAAAGGACGAGACGGAGGGGGGAAAAGCGCAAGGCGGGGAGTGGGGGAGAAAGCGCGAGACGGGGGGGAGAAAGCGCGAGGCAGAGGGGGAGGGGGGGAGAAATCGCGAGGAGGAGGGGAGAAATGGCGAGGCGAGGAGGGGGTGGAGAAAGATCGAGGCGGGAAGGGGGGAGAAAACGCGAGACGGGGAGGGGGGGAGAAAGAGCGAGACGGGGGGAGAGGGGGGGGAAAAGTGCGAGGCGGGGGTAGGGGGGGAGAAAGCGCGAGGTGGGAAGAGGGGGAGAAAGCACGAGGTGGGGGGGAGGGGAATAGAAAGCGCGAGGCGGGGGAGAGAAAGTGCGAGGCTGGGACTGAGGGGTGGAGAAAGCGCGAGGGGGGGAGGGGGTCGAGAAAACGCGAGATGGGGATGGGGGGAGTAAGCGCGGGGGAGGGGGAGAAAGCGCGAGGGGGGTGCGGGAGAAATCGCGACGCGGGGGGAGAGAAAGCGCGGGGCAGGTAGGGGGGCAGAAAGCGCCGGGGGGGGGAGGGGAGAGAAAGCGCGAGGTGGGGAGTGAGCTATCCGGAAAGTTAAAGTCCCCCCCAAGGCCAAGAGGCAGAGATTTAGAGACTGTCTTCAGCTGTTTATAGAAGAGCTCCTCAGCTGCTGCTTCTTGGCTGGGTGCTCTGTAAGAGACTCCCAGCACAAAGTTCCCCTTCTTGTGGGCTCCTCTGATTTTAACCCACAGGCACTCGATCCCATCCTCACCGTCTCCCTCCCCCAGCCTCGCGATTTCTCTCCCCCCGCCTCACGCTTTCTCCCCCCTCCCCATCTCGCGCTTTTTCCCCCCCTCCTTCCCCCCTCGCAATTTCTCCCCCCTCCCCCCCGCCTCGTGCTTTCTCCCCCCCCTCCCTTCCCGCCTCGCGCTTTCTCCCCCCTCCCCATCTCGCGCTTTCTACCCCGCCCCGTCTCGCGGGAGACGGGGGGGGAGGGAAGGGAGAAAGCGCGAGGCAGGGGGGAAAAAAGAGCGAGGCGAGAAGGGGAGAAATTGCGACGCGTGGTATGGAGAAAACGGGAGGAGTGTGGAGGAGAAAGCACGAGGAGAGGAGCGGGGAGAAAGCGCTTTCTCCACATCCGCCTCGCGCATTCTCCCCCCCCCCCGCCTCGTGCTTTCTTCCCCCTCTCCCCATCTCGCGCTTTCTCCCCCTCCCCGCCTCACGCTTTCTCCCCCCCCGCCTCGCGCTTTGTCCCTTTCCCACCTCGCACTTTCTCCCCCCGCGCCTTGCGATTTCTCCCCCCGTTCTCCATGCGCTTTCTCCCCCCCTGCCTCGCGCTTACTGCACCCCCTCGCGACGCGGGGAGGCGGGGAGAAAGCTCGAGGTGGGGGGGGTAGGGGGAGAGAAATCACGAGGCGGGAAGGAGGGAGAGAAAGAGAGAGGAGGGGTGTAGAAAGTGCGAGGTGGGGGGGAGAAAGCGCGAGTTGGGAGGGGGGACAAAGCGCGAGACGGAGGCAGAGGGGGGGAGAAAGCGCGAGACGGGGAGGGTGCCGAAAGCGCGAGGCGAGGTGGAAGACAGCGTGACGTGGGGGGGGGTAAGCGCGAGGCGGGGGAGGAGAAAGCGCCACCCGGGAAGTGGGGGGAAGAAAGCGCTAGGCGGAGAGCAGAGGGAGAATGGGTGACGCGGGGCGGGGGGAGAAAGCGCGACGCGCGGGGGAGAAAGCACGAGACGGGGAGGGGAGAAAGCGCGAGGTGGGGAGGGGAGAAAGCGCGAGGCGGGGAGGGGGGGAGGAAGCGCGAGGCGGGGAGGGAGAGAAACGCGAAGCGCAGGGGGAGAAAGCGCAAGGCGGGCAGGGGGGTGAAAAAGCGCGAGACGGAGAGGGGGGAGAAAGCGTGAGACAGGGAGGGGAGGAGAAAGCGCGAGGAGGGAGGGAAGGGGGAGAGAAAGCGTGAGGCGAGGAGGGGAGAAAGCGCGAGGCGAGGAGGGGAGAAAGCGCGAGGCGGGGCGGTAGAAAGCGCGAGGTGGGGGGGAGAAAGCGAGAGGAGGGGGGCAGGAGGGTAGAAAGCGCGTGACGGAGAGTGGGGGAGAAAGCGCGAGACGGGGAGGGGGAGGAGAAAGCGCGAGGCGGGGGGGAGAAAGCGCGAGGAGGAGGGGGAGAAATCGCAAGGCGGGAGGTGCGAATACGAGAGGCGGGGGGGGAGAAAGAGAGAGTTGGGGGAGGGAGAAAGCGCGGGGGGGGGAAGGGGTGAGAAAGCGCGAGGTCTGGGTGGGGGAAAGCGCGAGGCGGGGATGGGGAGAATGCGCGAGGGCAGTGGTGGAGAAAGCGCTTTCTCCCCCCCCTCTGCGCCTTTCCCCCCGCCTCGAGCTTTCTCCCTCCTCCCCGTCTCGCGCTTTATCCCCCCCTCCCCCCCGCCTCGCGCATTCTCCCCTCCTCCCCCCCGTCTCGCACTTTCCCCCCCTGCCTCGCGCTTTATCCCCCCCTCCCCGCGTGGTGCTTTCTCCCTCCCTTTTCCGCCTCGCGATTTCTCCACCCCCTTCCCGCCACGCGCTTTCTCCCCCCTGCCTCGCTCTTTCTCACTCCCTCCCCCCACGCCTCGCACTTTTTCCCTCCCTCCCCCCCGCCTCGCGCTTTCTCCCCACCCTCTCCTCGCGCTTCCTCCCCCCCTCCCTCCTCGCCTCGCACTTTCTCCCCCCTCCCTCCCGCCTCGCCGGGAATATGCGAGGTGGGGGGGAGTGGGGGAGGAAGCTCGAGTCGGGGCAGATAGAAAGCGCGACGCGGGGGGGGGGGGAGAAAGCACGAGTCGGTAAAGGGGGGAGAAAGCGCGAAAAGGGGAGGGGAGAAAGTGCCATGTGGGGGGGAGGGGCGGAGAAAGTGCGAGGCGGGGGGGGAGGGGGGAGAAAGTGCGAGGCGGGGGGGAGGGGGGGAGAAAGTGCGAGGCGGGGGGGGCGAAAGCGCGAGGCGGGGGGGAGGGTGGGAAAAAGCGCGAGGCGGAGGGAGAGGGGGGGAGAAGGTGCGAGGCGGGGGGGATAGGAAGCGCGTGGCGGGGGGGAGAGAAAGTGCGAGGCGGGGGTGAGAAAGCGCGAGACGGGGAGGGGAGAAAGTGCGAGGCGGGGAAGGGAGGGGGGGAGAAAGTGCGAGGCGAAGGGGGAAGGGGGGAGGAAGCGCGAGGGGCGGAGGGGGGGAGGAAGCGCGAGGAATGGAAGGGGGAAGAAAGTGCGAGCCGGGGGGGGGGTAATAGGACGAGACGGGGAGGAGGGGAGAATGCGCGAGGCGGGGAGGGGAGGGAGAAAGGGCGAGGCGGAGGGGGAGGAAGGGAGAAGGTACGAGGCGGGGGGGAGGGGGAGAGGAAGCGCGTGGCGGGGGGAGAGGGGAAAAAACGCGAGGTGGGGGGAGGGGGGAGAAATTGCGAGGCGGGGGGGAGGGGGGGAGAAAGCGTGAGGCGGGGGGAGGAGGGGAGAAGGTACGAGGCGGAGTGGGGAAAAAGCGCGAGGCAGGGGGGAGGGGGTGAGAAAGTGCGAGGCGGGGGGGAGGGGGCGAAAAGCGCGAGGCGGGGGGGGAGAAGGGAGGAGAAAGGAGGCGCTTCTCTCCCGCCGCGCGCTTTCTGCCCCCCCACACCGGGCTTTCTCCCCCCCCCACGCCTCGCGCCTGGCAGAAGTCTGGGGTCTACATAGGGGTTTAGGAGGTCCTCAGGTGATGGGATGAGGTGTCCAGAGGGGTTTAAGATGTCCTCAGGTGGTGGGATGGGGTCTTCAGAGGGTTTAGGAGGTCCTCAGGTGGTGGGATGGGGTCTCCAGAGGATTTAGGAGGTCCTCAGGTGGTGGGATATGGTCTCCAGAGGGGTTTAGGAGGTCCTCAGGTGGTGGGATGGGGTCTCCAGAAGGTTTAGGAAATCCTCAGGTGGTGGGATGGTGTCTCCAGAGGGTTTGGGAGGTCCTCAGGTGGTACGATGGTGTCTCCAGAGGGTTTAGGAGGTCCTCAGGTGGTGGGTTGAGGTCTCCATGGGGTTTGGGATGTCCTCAGTTGGTGGGAAGGGGTCTCCATAGTGTTTGGGAGGACTTCAGGTGGTGGGATGGGGTCTCCAGAGGGTTTAGGAGGTCCTCGGGTGGTGGGATGGGGTCTCCAGAATGTTTGGGAGGACCTGAGGGGGTGGAATGGAGTCTCCAGAATGTTTGGGAGGTCGTTAGGTGGTGGGATTGGGTCTCCATAGGGTTTAGAAGGTACTCAGATGGTGGGATGGGGTCTCCAGAGGGCTTTAAGAGGTCCTCAGTGGTGGGATGGGGTCTCCAGAGGGCTTTAGGAGGTCCTCAGGTGGTGGGATGGGGTCTCCATAGTGTTTAGGAGGTTCTCAGGTGGTGGGATGGGGTCTCCATAGGGATTTGGGAGGTCCTCAGGTGGTGGGATGGGGTCTCCAGAGGGTTTAGGAGGTCCTCAGGTGGTGGGATGGGGTCTCCAGAGGGCTTTAGGAGGTCCTCAGTTGGTGGGATGGGGTCTCCAGAGGGATTTGGGAGGTCCTCAGGTGGTGGTATGGGGTCTCCAGAGGGTTTAGGAGGTCCATAGGTGGTGGGATTAGGTCTCACCTCGGGGTGGAGGTCACAGAGGTCCACACGGCCACCACTGCCCCCTCCGTAGAAGAAGGGGGTTCCCACCAGTATGACTTTGGCCGAACCGTCTCCGTCCGTGTCCACAGCGCAGAGGGACGATCCAAAGGCTCCGCCCACCTGGGAGACCACGAGGACCTCAACGTGAAGACCTCAAAGTGAGGACCTCAACGTGAGGACCTCCACGATGGAGCCCCTCCGGTTGTCCCCTGTGTCCTGAGGTCCATGGGCGTCTCCGAGGAGGTCCCAGGAGTCTTCTCGGCGCTGGAGAAGGACGAGACAACCGCGGTGGCCGTAACGAGGGGCGCCCAAAGCCAACGTCCGCTGAGCATCAATGGACAACGACTCCACCGGGAAACCTACGGAGACGGAGAACCTGAGACCATCGGAGCTCCAGAACCTTCTCCAGAGGTCCTGGAACCTTCTGGAAGAGGACCTGAGAGCTCCGGAACCTTCTGGAGGAGGAACCGAGAGCTCCGGAACTTTTAGGAGGAGGAAATGAGAGTTCCGGAACCTTCTGGAGGAGGAACCGAGAGATCTATGCAGAATCTCCATGGAGGAACCAAAGATCTCCAGAACGTTCAGTAGAGCTCAGGAGGAGGAGATGGAGGAGGAGATGGAGGAGATCATCCCTGGGCACACTGCTGGCTCATGGTCAGTCGCTGTCACCATCACCCCCAGGTCTTTCTCTTCCGTGCAGCTCTCCAGCCACTCTTCCCCCAGTCTGTAGCGCTGCATAGGGTTGTTGTGCCCCAAGTGCAGGACCCGGCATTTGGCCTTGTTGAACCTCATCCCATTGGCCTCAGCCCATCTTTCCAGCCTGTTCAGATCCCTCTGCAGAGCCTCCCTACCCTCCAGCAGAGCCACACTCCCTCCCAGCTCAGTGTCATCTGCAAACTTGCTGAGGGTGCACTCGATGCCTTCATCCAGGGCAGTGATAGAGACATTGAACAGAGCTGGACCCAGTACCGAGCCCTGAGGAACTCCACCTATAACTGACCTCCAGCTGGAGTTAACTCCATTGACCACCACTCTCTGGGCCATCCAACCAGTTTTCAACCCAGGAGAGTGTGCGCCTGTCCAGGCCAGAGGCTGACAGTGTCTGCAGCAGAGTGCTGGGAGAAACTGTGTCAAAGGCTTTCCTGAAGTCCAAGAAGACTCCATCCACAGCCTTTCCCCCATCTAGTACTCGAGTGATTTTGTCATAGAAGGTGATCAGGTTAGTTTGGCAAGATCTGCCTTTTGTAAACCCATGTTGACTGGGCCTGATCACCCGGTTCTCTCCATGTGCCTCAGGATAGCACTCAAGATCACCTGTTCCATGACTTTCCCTGGCACTGAGGTGACACTGACAGCCTGGAGTTCCCCGGATCCTCTCTGCAACCCTTCTTGTAGATGGGCACAACATCAGCCGCCTCCAGTCCAGTGGAACTTCCCCAGTCAGCCAGGACCGCTGGAAGAAGATGGATAGGGGTTTGGAAAGGACATCCACCAGCTCCGTCAATACTCGTGGGTGGATCCCATCCGGCCCCATAGACTTCCTAAACCCTCTGGAGACCCCATCCCACACCCTGAGGACCTCCTAAATGTTTTGGAGACCCCAGCCCACCACCTGAGGACCTCCGAAACCCTCTGAACACCCCATCCCACCACCTCACGACCTCCCAAACCCCTCTGGAGGCCCCATCCCACCACCTGACGACCTCCTAAATCCCTCTGGAGACCCCATCCCACCACCTGAGGACCTCCTAAACCCCTCTGGAGACCCGATCCCACCACCTGGGGACCTCCCAAACCCCTCTGGAGGCCCCATCCCACCACCTGAAGACCTCCTAAACCCTCTGGAGACCCCATCCCACCACCTGAGGACCTCCCAAACCCTCTGGAAACCCATCCCACCACATGAGGACCTCCTAAACCCTATGGAGACCCTCTCCCACCACCTGAGGACCTCTTAAACCCGTCTGGAGACCCCTTCCCACCACCTGAGGACCTCCTAACTCCTCTGGAGACCCCATCCCACCACCTGAGAACCTCCTAAACCTTATGGAGATCCCATCCTACCACTTGAGGACCTCCTAAAACCTCTGGAGACCCCATCCCACAACCTGAGGACCTCCCAAAACCCTCTGGAGACCCCATCCCACCACCTGAGAACCTCCTAAACCTTATGGAGATCCCATCCTACCACTTGAGGACCTCCTAAAACCTCTGGAGACCCCATCCCACCACCTGAGGACCTCCCAAAACCCTCTGGAGACTCCATCCCACCACCTGAGGACCTCCCAAACCCCTCTGGAGACGCCATCCCACCATCTGATAACCTCCTAAACCCTTATGGAGACCCCATCCCACCACCTGAGATCCTCCTAAACCCCTCTGGAGACACCATCCCAACACCTGAGGACCTCCCAAACCCCTCTGGAGACCCTATCCCACCACCTGAGATCCTCCTAAACCTTTTGGAGACCCCATCGCACCACCTGTGTACCTCCCAAACCCTCTGGAGACCCCATCGCACCACCTGTGTACCTCCCAAACCCTCTGGAGACCCCATCCCACCACCTGAGGACCTCCCAAACCCTCTGGAGACCCCATCCCACCACCTGAGGACCTCCCAAACCCTATGGAGACCCCATCCCACCACCTGAGGACCTCCTAAACCCCTCTGGAGACCCCTTCACACCACCAGAGGACCTCCTAAACCCTTTGGAGACCCCATCCCACCACCTGAGGACCTCCTAAACCCCTCTGGAGATCCCATCCCGCCACCTGAGGACCTTCTAAACCCTCTGGAGACCCCATCCCATCACATGAGGACCTCCTAAACACTTTGGAGACCCCATCCCACCACTTGAGGACCTCCTAAACCCTCTGGAGACCCCATCCCACCACCTGAGGACCTCCTAAACCCCTCAGGAGACCCCATCCCACTACCTGAGGACCTCCTAAACCCCTCTGGAGACCCCATCCCACCACCTGAGGACCTTCCAAACCTTCTGGAGGCCCCATTCCACCACCTGAGGACCTCCTAAACCCTTCAGGAGACCACATACTACAACGAGAGGACCTCCTAATCCCCTCTGGAGACCCCATCCCACCACGGGAGGACCTCCTAAACCCTCTGGAGACCCCATCCCACCACCTGAGGACCTCCCAAACCCTTCTGTAGACCCCATCCCACCACCTGAGGACGTCCCACACTTCTCTGGGGACCCCATCCCACCACCTGAGGACCTCCTAAACCCTCTGTAGACCCCATTCCACCGCCTGTGGACCCCCCAAACCGTATGGAGACCGCACGCACCACCTGAGGACCTCCCAAACCCTCTGGATACCCCATCCCACCACCTGAGGACCTCCTAAACCCCTCTGGAGACCCCATCCCTCCACCTGAGGACCTCCTAAACCCCTCTGGAGACCCCATCCCACCACCTGAGGACCTCCTAAACAAAACCTTTCCAGAGCCCTCTGGAACCCATTTAGGTTCTTCAAGGACGCCTTGAAGACCACCAAAACCCTTCCAGAACCTCCTGGAATCTATTTAGATCCTTCCAGGACCCCACTGAGAACAACAAAACCCTTCCAGAACCCTCTGGAACCCCTTTAGATCCTTCAAAGACCCCTCTGAGACCACCAAAAACCTTCCAGTATCCTCTGGAACCCCTTTAGGTCCTTCAAGGACAGGAGGGAGGGAGAAAGCGTGAGACGAGGCGGGGGGGAGAGTGCGAGGTTGAGATGGGGGGAGAAAGCGCGAGGGGAGGGGGAGGGGAGACAGCGCCAGGCGGTGGTGGGGAGAAAGAGCGAGACTGGGATAGGACAAAGTGCGAGGCAGAGAGGGGGGGAGAAAGTTTGAGGCGGGGTTGAGGGCAGAAAGCGTGAGGCGCAGGGGGAGAAAGGGAGGAAGCGCGAAACGGGGGGGAGAAAGCGTGAGGCGGGGGGAGGGGGGAGAAAGTGCGAGGGGTGGAGGGGGCGGAGAAAGCGCGAGGCGGGGAGGGAAGAAAGCACGATGCGGAGTGGAGAAAGCACAGGGCGGGGAGGGGGGGAGAAAGAGTGAGGCGGGGGGGGAGAAAGCGCTGGGAGGAGAGGGGGAGAAAGCGCGAGGTGTGAGGAGGAGAAAGCGCGAGGCGGGAGGGGGGAGAAACGCGAGATGGGGGGGAGGGAGGACAAAGCGTGGGGCGGGGGAGAAAGAGCGAGGTGGGGTAGGGGGAAGAAATAGTGAGACGGGGAGGGGGTGGAAAGTGCGAGGCGAAGGGGAAGGGGAGAGAAAGAGACAGACGAGGGTTGAGGGGGAAGATAGCGTGAGATGGGGGGGAGAAAGCGCGAGGCGGGAGGGGGGGGAATCGCAAAGCGGGGGGGGAAGGGGGAGAGAAAACGCGTGATGGGGAGGGAGGATGAGAAAGCGCGAGACAGGGAGGGAGGGGAGAATGAGAGAGACGGAGGGAGGGGAGAAAGCGCGAGGCCGGGGAAGGAGGGAGGGAGAAAGTGCGAGTCGGGGGGGGGGGAGGGGGGGGAAAACGCACGGTGGGGAGGGGGGGGAGAAAGCGCCAGGCGGGGGGGGGCAGAAGGGGGAGGGGGGAGAATGAGAAGGGGGAGGGGGGAGAAGGGGGGAGGAGAGGAGAAGGGTGGAGGGGGTAGAAGGGGGAGGGGGAGGGGCGAGGGAGGGAGAAGGGGGGAGGGGGAGGGGTGAGAAATCGCAAGGGGATGGGGGGAGGCGCTTTCTCCCCCCCCGCCTGGCGCCTGTCCGAGGCTGCCCAGGGAGGGGGGGGAGTCCCCTTCCCTGGAGGGGTTTAAGGAACGGTGGGTGCAGTGCTGAGGGCCATGGTTTAGGGAGTGTCGGGAATGGTTGGACTCCATCATCCAATGGGTCCTTTCCAACCTGGGGATTCTGGGATTCTGGGAAAGGTCACCGTTGCGCCGACGCGAAGACGCGGCCGTGACCTTGAGGAGATGGAGAAGAAGATGCTGGAGAAGCGGTGGCCCAAGAGGACCTCTTCTCCATCTCTGCTGTCCGTGATGGGACCCACCTGAGGAGAAGAAGGGGTCCTCTTGCGCCGACGGCCACGTCGGGAAGAAGGGCCTCCGGAAGGTCCCGTCCACCACGGAGGGAGCGGCCAAAATGGCGGAGGGAGAAGCGGTGGCCGGAGATGCGCTGTGATGGACGGAAGGACCCTCAGGAGATGGGTCTGCTCCAAGAGCCAAAGCCACCACAGCTCCACCAGAAGAGCTTTGACATCTCCTGAAGGTTCCACCACCAGAAGAACCCAAAGTTCTCCATTGGAGGACATTCCACCACCAGAAGAACCCAAAGTTCTCCATTGGAGGACATTCCACCACCAGAAGAACCCAAAGTTCATCTGGAAGGACATTCCACCACCAGAACCTCCACCTCATCATTCTCCACCTCCCGAAGGTCCCACCTGGATGTACATGAGGTGGACTCCATCCCATCGTCCTCTGAAGATGCAGACGGCGCCGCTCTCGTTGTCCTCCAGAGGTGCTCCGATGGCCACTTCGGGCCAACGGTCACCATCCACGTCCCCAACTTTGGCCACGGTGGCACCAAAGCCACCCAGAAGATGACCACGAGCTCCACGGAGGACACGACCACAGTGAAGCTGAGAGGCCTGGAGAGGTCCTCAGTGGTGGGATGGGGTCTCCAGAGGGTTTAGGAGGTTCTCAGGTGGTGGAATGGGATCTCCAGAGGGTTTAGGAGGTCCTCAGGTGGTGGGATGGGGTCTCCAGAAGAGTTTAGGAGGTCCTCAGTTGGTGGAATGGGATCTCCAGAGGGTTTAGGAGGTCCTCAGGTGGTGGGATGGGGTCTCCAGAGGATTTAGGAGGTCCTCCCGTGGTGGGATGGGGTCTCCAGGGGGGTTTGGGAGGTTTTCAGGTGGTGGGATGGGGTCTCCAGATGGTTTGGGAAGTCCTCAGGTGGTGGGATGGGGTCTGCATAGGGAAAAAGCGCGAGACGGGGGGTGGAGAAAGCGCGAGGCATGGAGGGGAGGGGGGAGAAAGAGTGAGACGGGGCGTGAGGGGAGAAATCGCGAGGCGGGGGGGAGGGGGAAGATAGTGCCAGGCGGGGGGGAGAAAGCGACACGCGAGGGGGGTGGGGAGGAGATAGCGCGCGACAAGGGGGGGGGAGAAAGCGTGAGACGGTGAAACAGGGAGAAGGTGTGAGACGGGGAGGGGGGAGAAAGTGCGAGGCGGGGAGGGTAAAAAGCGCGACACAGGATGGGGGAGGAGAATGCGGGAGGAGGGGAGGGGGGGAGAAAGAGCGAGACGGGGCGTGGGGGGAGAAAGCAAGAGGCGGAGAGGGGGGGAGACAGCGCAAGGTGGAGAGGGGGGAGAAAGCGTGAGGCGGGGGGGTAGAAAGCGCGAGGTGGGGATGGGGGGAGAAAGCGTGAGGCGGGGAGGGGGGAAGTAAGCGCGAAACGGGGGGGTAGAAAGCGCGAGGCAGGGAGGGGATGGACAAAGCACGAGGCGGAGAGGCGGTTGACAAAGCGCGAGACGGGGATGGAGGGGAGAAAGCACGAGGCGGGGAGGGGGTTGACAAAACACGAGGCGGGGAGGAGGGGAGAACGTGCGAGGCGGGGAGGGGGTGGTTAACACACGAGGCAGAGGGTGGAGAAAGCGCAGGGTGGGGGGGGAGAAAGCGCGAGGCAGGGGGGTAGGAAGCGACTGACAGAGCTCCCAGCACCACCCAGTGCTCCCAGTAACCCCCTCGAAGTGCTCCCAGTATGTCTGAGTTCCCTCCCAGTTCTTCCCGGTCCCTCACAGTCCCCTCCCTGTCCCTCAGATACCCCTCGAGACTCCCAGTGCTCCCAGACTCCCTCTTCTCCCCGCCTCGCGCTTTCCCCCCCTCCGCCTCGCGCTTTCTCCACCCCCTCCCCATCTCGCGCTTTCTCCCCCACCTCCGTCCCACGCTTCCCTCTTCGCCTCTCGCTTTCTCCCCACTCCCCCCGCTTCTCGCGCTTTCTCTGCCCCCCCGCCTCGTGCTTTTTTCCCCCCCGCCTCTCACTTTCTCCCCTCCTGCCTTCCGTTTTCTCCCCCTCTTCACGCCTCGGGCTTTCTCCCTTCCCTCCCCACCTCGCCCTTTCTCCCCCCGCGAATTGCGCTTTCTCCCCCCCCTCCCCCCGCCTCGCACTTTCTCCATCCCCTCCCCACCTCGCGCATTCTGCCCCCACATCCCCTTCTCGAGCTTTCTCTCCTCCCCCGCCTCTCGATTTCTCCCCCCCTTCCGGATCGCGCTTTCTCCCCCCCATTCCCTGCCTCGCGCTTTGTCCCCCTTTCCCCGCTTCGCGCTTTCTCCCCCCATCTCGCTCTATCTCCCCTCCTCCCGCATTGCGTATCGCTTTCTCCCCTCCCTCCCCCCGCCTCGCGCTTTCTCCCCCCCCTCCCCGCCTCGCTCTTTCTCCCCCCCCTCCCCGCCTCGGGCTTTCTCCCCCCCGCCTCGAGCTTTTTACCCCCCCGCTTCCACTTTCTCCCCTCCTCCCCCCCGCCTCGCGTTTTCTCCCCTTCCGCCTCTTGCTTTCTCCCCCCATCCCCATCTCGCGCTTTCTCCCTCCCCCGTCTCGCGCTTTCTCCCCCCCGCATCGCGCTTTCTCCCCCCCATCTCGCGCTTTCTCCCCTCCCCCACGCCTCGCGCTTTCTCCCCCTCCACCTCGCGCTTTCTCCCCCCCCTCCCCTTCTCACGCTTTCTCCCCCTCCCCCGCGCTTTCTCCCCCCTCCCACCGTCTCCCCCCGGCCTCGCCGCCTCCATGCCGCCACATGCCTCGCATGCCTCCATGCCACAACGCCAAACACACCACCCCGAGGCACCCAACAACTCCCAACCACGGCCCTGACGCCCCCATGGACGCTTCACACAAACCTCCTAGGGATTAGGGTTAGGGTTAGGGTTTGAGTTAGGGTTAGGGTTAGGGTTAGGGTTAGAGTTAGAGTTGGGTTTAGGGTTGGGGTTAGGGTTAGGGTTGGGCGGGGAGGGGTTAGAGAAAGCGCGATACGGGGAGGAGGTGGAGAAAGCGCGAGGCAGGAGGAGAAAGTGCGAGGTGGGGGGGGAGAAAGCGCAAGGCGGGGGTTGAGAAAACACGGGGGCGAAATTGCGACGCGGGACGGGGGGAGAAAGCGCGAGACGGGGTGGGGGGGGGAGAAACGACGAGGCGGGGGGGAGAAAGAGGCGGGGAGGGGGTGGAGAAAGCGTGAGGCGGGGAGGGGAGGGGGATATCTGGAAAGTTAAAGTCCCCCCCAAGGCCAAGAGGCAGAGATTCAGAGACTGTCCCCAGCTGTTTATAGAAGAGCTCCTCAGCTGCTGCTTCTTCCTCCCCCCTCCCCCCTAGCGTCGCACTTTCTCCCCCCTCCCCCCCATCTCGCGCTTTCTCCCCTCCCCCGCCTCGCGATTTCTTCTTCCTCGCGTCGCGTTTTCTCTCTTCCCCACCTCGCGCTTTCTCCCCCCTTCCCCCCCGCCTCGCGCTTTCTCTCCCCCCGCCTCGCTATTTTTCCCTGCCCCACGTCGCGCTTTTCCCCCCCTCCCTGTCTTACGGATTCTCCTCGCATCCCCGCCTCGCGCTTTCTCCCTCCCCCGCCCCGCGCCTTTTTCCCCCCCTCTCCGCCTCGCGCTTTCTCCCCCCCTCCCCCTCCGCATCGCGCTTCCTCCCCCATTTACCTCCTAGCGCTTTCTCCCCCCCGCCTCGCACTTTCTCCCCTCCCCGTCTCGCACTTTCTCCAACCCTCCCCGCCTCGCGCTTTCTCCCCCCCTGCCTTGCGCTTTCTCCCTCCACCGCCACGCGCTTCCTCTCCCCCTCCCCCCCCGTCTCGCGGTTTCTCCACCCCTTCCGCACCTCGCGCTTTCCCACCCCCCCTCACCGCCTCGCGCTTTCTCTCCCCCTCTCCCCCCGTCTCGCTCTTTCTCCCCCCCTCCCCGCCTCACGCTTCCTCCCCCAACGCCTCGCACTTTCTCCCCCCTCCCCCTTCGTCTCGCGCTTTCTCCCCCCGCGCCTCGCGCTTTTTCCCCTCCTCCCCCCCCACATCGTACTTTCTCCCCTCCCTGCCTCGCGCTTTCTCCCCCCTTTACCGACTCGTGCTTTCTCTCCCCCTCCCCGCCTCGCGCTTTTTCCCTCCCTCCTTCCCCGTCTCGCGCTTTCTCCCCCCACTCGCCTCTCCCTTCCTCCCCCCCTACCCACTAGCGTCGCTCTTTCTCCCCCCTCCCCCCTCGCCTCGCGCTTTCTACCCCCTTGCCCCATCTCGCGCTTTCTCCCCTCCCCCGCCTCGCGGTTTCTCCTTCTTCGCGTCGCGTTTTCTCTCTTCCCCACCTCGCGCTTTCTCCAACCCCTCCCCACCTAACCCTAACCCTAACCCTAACCCAAATTCCTAACCCTAACCCTAATCCCTAACCCTAACTCTAACCCTAACGCTTTCTCCAACCCCTCCCCGCCTAAACCTAACCCTAACCCTAACCCAAATCCCTACCCCTAACCGTAACCCTAACCCTAACCCCTAAACCCTAACCCTAACAATAACCCTAACCCTAACCCTAACGCTAAACCTAACCCTAATCCTAACTCTAACTCTAACCCTAACCCCTAACCCTAACCCTAACCCTAATCCCTAGGAGGTTTGTGTGAAGCGTCCATGGGGGCGTCGGGGCCGTGGTTGGGAGTTGTTGGGTGCCTCGGGGTGGTGTGTTTGGCGTTGTGGGTAAAAGTGGCGGCATGGAGGTGGCGGTGACGGGGGGAGACGGGGGAAGAGGGGGAGAGAAAGTGCGAATCAGTGAGGGGGGGTGAGAAAGCGCGAAACGGGAGGGGAGAAAGTGCGAGGCGGGGAGGGGGGAGGGAGTGCGAGGCTTTGAGGGAGGGGGGGAGAAAGTACGAGGCGGGGGGGAGGGGGAGAGAAAGCGCGAGGCGGGGAGGAGGGGGGGAGATATCGCGAGACGGGGAGGGTGGGGAGAAAGCGTGTGACGGGGGAGAGAAAGCGCGACGCGGAGGGGGAAGAAAGCGCGAGGCGAAGGGGGGAGGGGGGGAGAAAGTGTGAGGGGGAGCGGAGGGGGGCAGAAAGCGAGAGGTGGGGGGAAAGGGGGAAAAAAGCGCGAGGGGGGGTTGAGAAAGCACGAGGCGGGGAGAGGAGAAAGTGCGAGGCGGGGGGAGGGGGGGAGAAAGCGCGAGGCGGTGGTGGAGAAAGCGCTTTCTCCCCCGCTCCTCTCCTCGCGCTGTCTCCTACACACTCCTCCCGTTTTCTCCATACCACGCGTCGCGCTTTCTCCCCTTCTCGCCTCGCTCTTTTTTCCCACCTGCCTCGTGCTTTCTCCCTTCCCTCCCCCCCCGTCTCGCACTTTCTCCCCCCCCCGCCTCACGCTTTCTCCCCCATTTTCCTCCTCGCGCTTTCTCCCCCCCTCGCCCCGCCTCCCACTTTCTCCCCACTCCGCCTCGCACTTTCTCCAGCCCTCCCCGTCACGCGCTTTCTCCCCTCCCCGCTTCGCGCTTTCTCTCTCCCCCGCCACGCGCTTCCTATCCCCTTCCCCCCCATCTCGCACTTTCTACCCCCCCCGTCTCGCAGTTTCTCCACCCCCTCCTCATTCCCTCTTTCCTCCCCCCTCCCCCCCGCCTCGCGCTTAACTCTTAGGGTTAGGATTAGGGTTAGGTTAGGGGTTAGTGTCTATTAGGGTTAGGGTTAGGCGAGGAGGGTTCCTAACCTCCCAAACTCTCTGGAGACCCCATCCCACCACCTGAGGACCTCCTAAACCCTCTGGAGACCCCATCCCACCACCTGAGGACCTCCTAAACCCTCTGGAGACCCCATCCCACCACCTGAGGACCTCCTAAACCTTCTGGAGATCCCATCCCACCACCTGAGGACCTCCTAAACCCCTCTGGAGATCCCATCCCACCACTGAGGACCTCTCCAGACCCCTCGGCTTCGCTGTGGTCGTGTCCTCCCTGGAGCTCATGGTCATCTTCTGGGTGGCTTTGGTGCCACCGTGGCCAAAGTTGGGGACGTGGATGGTGACCGTTGGCCCGAAGTGGCCATCGGAGCACTTCTGGAGGACAACGAGAGCGGCGCCGTCTGCATCTTCAGAGGACGATGGGATGGAGTCCACCTCATGTACATCCAGGTGGGACCTTCGGGAGGTGGAGAACGATGGAGGGGGAGAAGGTTCTGGTGGTGGAATGTCCTCCAATGGAGAACTTTGGGTTCTTCTGGTGGTGGAATGTCCTCCAATGGAGAACTTTGGGTTCTTCTGGTGGTGGAATGTCCTCCAGATGGAGAACTTTGGGTTCTTCTGGTGGTGGAATGTCCTCCAGATGGAGAACTTTGGGTTCTTCTGGTGGTGAAATGTCCTCCAGATGGAGAACTTTGGGTTCTTCTGGTGGTGGAACCTTCTGGAGAGGTCAAAGCTCTTCTGGTGGAGCTGTGGTGGCTTTGGCTCTTGGAGAAGACTTATCTCCTGAAGGTCCTTCCGTCCATCACAGCGCATCTCCGGCCACCGCTTCTCCCTCCGCCATTTTGGCCGCTCCCTCCGTGGTGGACGGGACCTTCCGGAGGCCCTTCTTCCCGACGTGGCCGTCGGCGCAAGAGGACCCCTTCTTCTCCTCAGGTGGGTCCCATCACGGACAGCAGAGATGGAGAAGAGGTCCTCTTGGGCCACCGCTTCTCCAGCATCTTCTTCTCCATCTCCTCAAGGTCACGGCCGCGTCTTCGCGTCGGCGCAACGGTGACCTTTCAACCTCAAGAGGTCCTCGAGGCCACCGGGAGATGTCACCAAGAGGACCCGACTCTACGGGAGGTGTCCAAAGTCCACATCTGCTTCCAGGGCACCAAAGCCACCAATGATACCTACGGTGAGGACCACCAAAACCCTCCGGAGATGTCCTCAAGGGGCTCCAGATCTTCTCCAGGACCTCCTGAACCCCTCTGAGATGTCCTTATGGCCTTCAGAACCCCCTGAGATGCCCTCAGATCTTCTCCAGGACCTCCTCAGCCTTCTGAGATGTCCTTATGGCCTTCAGAACCCCATTGAGATGTTCCTATGGCCTTCAGAACCCCATTAAGATGTCCTTATGGTCTTCAGAACCCCCTGAGATGCCCTCAGATCTTCTCCAGGACCTCCTGAACCCCTCTGAGATGTCTTTATGGCCTTCAGAACCCCTCTGAGATGTCCTCATGGTATTTAGAACCCCATCGAGATGTACTTATGGCCTTCTCATCCCCTCTGAGATGTTCTTATGGTCTTCAGAACCCCATTGAGATGTCCTTATGTCCTCCAGAACCCCATTGAGACGTTGTCCGTCCCCTTTAGATGTCCCCCAGGACCTCCTCAACCACTCCGAGATGTCTTTATGGCCTTCAGAACCCCATTCAGACGTTCTTATGGCCTTCAGAACCCCATTGAGATGTCCTCAAGGGGCTCCAGATCTTCTCCAGGACCTCCTGAACCCCTGTGAGATGTTTTTATGCCTCCAAAACACCATTGAGATGTCCTTATGGCCTTCAGAACCCCTCTGAGATGTCTTTATGGCCTTCAGAACCCAATTGAGATGTTCTTTTGGACTTCAGGGCCTCTCTGAGATGTTGTCAAGGGGCTCCAGATCTTCTCCAGGACCTCCTCAACCCCTCTGAGATGTCCTCATGGCCTTCAAAACCCCAGTGAGATGTCCTTATGGCTTTCAGAACCCCATTGAGATGATTTTATGGCCTCCAGAACCCCATTGAGATGTCCTTATGGCCTTCAGAACCCCATTGAGATGGACTTATGGCCTTCAGAGTCCCTCTGAGATGTCCTTAAGGGGCTCCTGATCTTCTCCAGGACCTCCTAAACCCTTCTGGAGACCCCATTCCACCACCTGAGGACCTCCTAAACCCCTCTGGAGACCCCTTCCCACCACCCGAGGACCTCCTAAACCCCTCTGGAGACCCCATCCCACCACCTGAGGACCTCCTAAACCCTCTGCAGACCCCATCCCACCACCTGAGGACCTCTCCAGGCCCCTCAGCTTCGCTGTGGTTGTGTCCTCCGTGGAGCTCCTGGTCATCTTCTGGGTGGCTTTGGTGCCACCGTGGCCAAAGTTGGGGACGTGGATGGTGACCGTTGGCCCGAAGTGACCATCGGAGCACCTCTGGAGGACAACGAGAGCGGCGCCGTCTGCATCTTCAGAGGACGATGGGATGGAGTCCACCTCATGTCCATCCAGGTGGGACCTTCGGGAGGTGGAGAACGATGGGGTGGAGAAGGTTCTGGTGGTGGAATGTCCTCCAATGGAGAACTTTGGGTTCTTCTGGTGGTGGAATGTCCTCCAATGGAGAACTTTGGGTTCTTCTGGTGGTGGAATGTCCTCCAGATGGAGAACTTTGGGTTCTTCTGGTGGTGGAACTGTCTGGAGAGGTCAAAGCTCTTCTGGTGGAGCTGTGGTGGCTTTGGCTCTTGGAGCAGACCCATCTCCTGAAGGTCCTTCCGTCCATCACAGCGCATCTCCGGCCACCGCTTCTCCCTCCGCCATTTTGGCCGCTCCCTCCGTGGTGGACGGGACCTTCCGGAGGCCCTTCTTCCCGACGTGGCCGTCGGCGCAAGAGGACCCCTTCTTCTCCTCAGGTGGGTCCCATCACGGACAGCAGAGATGGAGAAGAGGTCCTCTTGGGCCACCGCTTCTCCAGCATCTTCTTCTCCATCTCCTCAAGGTCACGGCTGCGTCTTCGCGGCGGCGCAACGGTGACCTTTCAACCTCAAGAGGTCCTCGAGGCCACCGGGAGATGTCACCAAGAGGACCCGACTCTACGGGAGGTGTCCAAAGTCCACATCTGCTTCGAGGGCACCAAAGCCACCAATGATACCTACGGTGAGGACCACCAAAACCCTCCGGAGATGTCCTCAAGGGCTCCCGATCTTCTCCAGGACCTCCTGAACCCCTCTGAGATGTCCTTATGGCCTTCAGAACCCCATTGAGACACCGTCCGTCACGTTGAGGTCTTCACATTGAGGTCTTCACGTTGAGGTCTTTACTTTGAGGTCTTCACGTTGAGGTCCTCGTGGTCTCCCAGGTGGGCGGAGCCTTTGGGTCGTCCCTCTGCGCTTTGGACACGGACGGAGACGGTTCGGCTGAAGTCATACTGGTGGGAACGCCCTTCTTCTACGGAGGGGGCAGTAGTGGATGTGTGGAATTCTGTGACCTCCACCCCTAAGTGAGAACTCATCCCACCACCTGAGGACCTCCTAAACCCCTCTGGAGACCCCATCCCACCACCTGAGGACCTCCTAAACCCCTCTGGAATCCCCTTCCCACCACTTGAGGACCTCCTAAACCCACTGGAGACCCCATCCCACCACCTGAGGACCTCCTAAACCCCTCTGGAGAACCCATCCCACCACCTGAGGACCTCCTAAACCCCTCTGGAGACCCCATCCCACCACCTGAGGACCTCCTAAACCCTATGGAGACCCCATCCCACCACCTGAGGACCTCCTAAACCCCTCTGGAGACCCCATCCCACCACCTGAGGACCTGAGGGGGGCAGAAAGCGCGAGGCGGCAGAGAAGCGCCTCCCTTCTCCGCCCTTCTCCCCCCCTCCCCTCGTGCTTTGTCCCACACCTTTTCGCACGCCCCTCCCCCCGCAGCCTCGCGCTGTCCTCCCCCTGCCTAGAGGAGTCCTGGAAGGGTCTAAAGGGGTTCCAGAGGGGTCCTTGAAGGATCTAAAGGGGTTCCAGAGGGTTCTGGAAGAGTTTTAGTGGTCTCAGAGTGGTCTTTGAAGGGTCTAAATGGGTTCCAGAGGGTTCTGGAAGCATCTAAAGGGGTTCCAGAAGGATCTGGAAGGGTTTTGGTGGTCTTCAAAAAGTTTTTGAAGGATCTGAAGGGGTTCCAGAGGGTTCTGGAAGGGTTTTGGTGGTCTCATT
Organism: Cuculus canorus; assembly: GCF_017976375.1. Taxonomy (NCBI): domain Eukaryota; kingdom Metazoa; phylum Chordata; class Aves; order Cuculiformes; family Cuculidae; genus Cuculus; species Cuculus canorus. The sequence continues at coordinate 357,491 of NW_026527843.1, forward strand.
GTTGAGAGACGATTGAATTATAAAGTTATCCGTATTTGGAATGTCCATTAATATTGGAATAATTTCTTTATCGGTTCGTTTGATATATACATATATATATATAACCTTCCCTATAGAAATACCCATGTGAGAAGATCTCCTCCTAAGGATGGTGCCCCTGGTGACAGCCTCTCGGCAGCATGGAATGTCCGCCTTGGAATGTTCTGTGCTTCGCTTGGAATCTTCTTCTCTCTGTATCCCGGGGGATGGAGAGCGCTGAAGCTGACGGAGCACAGAGAGTCATTCTCATCTCTATAACTGAGGCCATTCCGACCACGAAAAGCTGACAGAGCGCAGCGTGGAGAGAATGTTGGGATTCACCCAATCCTCAGGAGGTGGAACGTTCGCCGAGAACATAGAGGGAAAAAGGGCAAAGTGAGGAAGAGTGTTCTCTTCATCCCCACGAGCACCAAAGGGGGTGCGCAGGCGGAGTAGCAGACGATCCGTCGCAAGAGAGGGGGCAGCAATTCCTGATAAATATGTATGGGAATCGACTGCATCCTTTGGAATATGGAACAGATTGAGCAACACTTGAAAGATAAATGGCGAAGGCGATGTGAGGGTCTTTGGAACAGATTGGGGTGCGCCCCCCTGGTGCCCGGGGCCTCCAAAGAAAGCACCGCATAGAACCTTCTGCGTATGGGGATGTGTTTGTCTCTGCGCTAACACAGAGGGGTCCTGGAAGGATCTAAAGGGGTTCCAGAGGGTTCTGGAAGGGTTTTGGTGGTCTCAGAGGGGTCCTTAAAGGATCTAAAGGGGTTCCAGAGGGTTCTGGAAGGGTTTTGGTGGTTTCAGAGAGGGCTTTGAAGGATCTAAAGGGGTTCCAGAGGGTGGCGGGATGGAGGTGGAGAGGTTGGGGAGAGAAAGCGTGAGGTGGGAGGGTAGAAAGCACGAGACAGGGGAGTAGAAAGCGCGAGACGGGGGGGGAGAAAGCGCGAGACCCTCACATTCCAAAGATGCTTTGTGCTCTGTGCTTTATAATTTGTTCCCCCTTATACCCCATGAGTGACTTCAAACTCTTCGTTCTCTATGGATTCATTGTCCTTTGTTCATTCATTATTCCTCTGTTGCTCCTTCGAGTTCCATTGCTCTCTTGCAGTGCTATTCCCGTTGCAGCCGGGCTCGGGGCTCCGTCTGTTCCCTGCGCAGAGATTCGCTTCTCCTTCACGAGTTTCTTCTTCGAGGTTCCTCCTTGGATGCCTTCGTGTGCTTTCAGTCCAGAGCTACACTCAAAGGTTAACAAAGTTATTCCCTTACTTACTCCCCCCCTCCCCGTCTCGCACTTTCTCCCCCCTCCCCCCCGTCTCGCGCTTTGTCTCCCCCTCCCCCCCCGCCTCGCGCTTTCTACCCCCCTCCCCTCTCCGCCTAGCGCTTTCTCCTTCCCCCGCCTCGCCCTTTCTCTCTCTCCTACCACGCGCTTCCTATCCCTCTCCCCCCTGCCTCGCACCTTCTCCCCCCCTCCCCCCCGCCTCGCGCATTCTCCCCCTCCCCGCCTCGCACATTCTCCACCCTGTCTCGCGCTTTCCCCTCCGTCTCACGCTTTCTCCCTCCCCGCCCCGCGCCTTCTCCCTCGCCTCCCCGCCTCGCACTTTCTCCCCCTCACCTCGCACTTTCTCCCACCCCCACCTCGCATTTTCTCTCTCCCTTCCAGTCTCGCATTTTCTCCCCCCCTCCCCGCCCCGCGCTTACTCCCTCCCCTCTCCTCCTCGAGCTTTCTCCACCCCTCCCGCCTCGCGTTTTTCCCCCCCTCCCCGCCTCGCACTTTCTCCCCCCGCGCTTCGCGTTTCTCCCCCCCGCCTCGCACTTTTTCCCTCCCTCCCCCCCGTCTCGCGCTTTCTCCCCCCCTCTCCTCGCGCTTCCTCCCCCGTCCCCCCTCGCCTCGCACTTTCTCCCCCCTCCCTCCCGCCTCGCACTTTCTCCCTCCTTTACCGCCTTGCTCTTTCTCCCCCTGCCTCGCGCTTTCTCCCCTCCTCTCCCCCCACCTCCCGGGGAAAGTGCGAGGTGGGGGAGAGTGGGGGAGGAAGCTCGAGTCGGGGAGGATAGAAAGCGCGACGCGGGGAGGGGGGGAGAAAGCACGAGGCGTGGAGGAGGGGAAAAACCAGGAGGCGGGGGGCGGAGAAAGCGCAAAACGGGGGAAGGGGGGGAGAGAGCGCGAGGCAGGGGGAGGGGGGAGAAATTGCGAGGCGGGGGGGGGAGAAACCGCGAGGCGGGGGGGGAGGGGGGAGAAAGCGCGAGATGGGAGGGGTGGAGAAGGCGCGAGGGGGGGAGAAAGGGGGAGAAAGTGCAAGGCAGGGGGGGAGGGGGGGAGAAAGCGCGAGGCGGGGGGGGAGGGGGGGAGATAGGGCGAGACAGGAAGGGGAGGGAAAAAGTGCGAGGCGGGGGGTGGGGGGAGAAAGCGCGAGGAGGTGAAGGGGGGAGAAAGCGCGAGGCAGGGATGGGAGAAAGATCCTTCAAGGACCCCTCTGAAGACCACCAAAACCCTTCCAGAACCCTCTGTAACCCCTTTAGATCCTTCCAGGACCTCTTTGAGACCACCAAAACCCTTCCAGAACCCTCTGGAACACCTTTAGATCCCTCAAAGTCGTCTTGAAGACCAAGAAAACCGTTCTTAGAACCTGTCTTCAAGGGGTCCTTGAAGAACGTAAAAGGGTACCAGAGGGTTCTGGAAGGGTTTTCGAGGTCTCAGAGGGGTCTTTGAAGGATCTAAAGGGGTTCCAGAGGGTTCTAGAAGGGTTTTGGTGGTCTTCAATAGGCCCTTGAAGGATCTAAAGGGGTTCCACATGGGTCTTTGATGGATCTAAGGGAGTTCCAGAGGGTTCTGGAAGGGTTTTGGTGGTCTTCAAGGGGTCCTGGATGGATCTAAAGAGGTTCCAGAGGGTTCTGAAATGATTTTGGTGGTCTCAGAGTGGTCTTTGAAGGATCTAAAGAGGTTCCAGAGGGTTCTGGAAGGGTTTTGGTTGTCTCAGATGGGTCCTTGAAAGATGTAAAGGGGTTCCAGAGGGGTCGTGGATGGATCTAAAGGGGTTCCAGGGGGATCTGGAAGGGTTTTCGTGGTCTCACAGGGGTCCTTTAAGGATCTAAAGGGGTTCCACATGGGTCTTTGATGGATCTAAGGGAGTTCCAGAGGGTTCTGGAAAGGTTTTGGTGGTCTCAGAGGGGTCCTGCACAGATCTAAAGAGCTTCCAGAGGGTTTTGGAAGGGTTTTGGTGGTCTCAGAGGGGTCCTGGAGGGATCAGAAGGGGTTCCAGAGGGTTCTGGAAGGGTTTTGGTAAAATTCAAGGGGTCCTTGAAGGATCTAAAGAGGTTCCAGAGGGTTTTGGAAGGGTTTTGGTGGTCTCAGACGGGTCCTGGAGGGATCAGAAGGGGTTCCAGAGGGTTCTGGAAGGGTTTTGGTGGTCTCAGAGGGGTCTTTGAAGGATCTAAAGGGGTTCCAGAGGGTTCTGGAAGGGTTTTGGTGGTCTCAGAGAGGTCTTTGAAGGATCCAAAGGGGTTACGGAGGGTTCTGGAGGCGTTTTGGTGGCCTTCAAGAAGGATCACTGATCTTATTTCCATTATGGCTGAATTGATGTATTATTAAAGCACTGCTAATATGCACTGCAGGACAACACCACTGTTAACCCCACCCCGTGCTGTGCCACTGCTCTCGGGGAGCATCAACAGCCTCAGCAAAAGCCCTTTTTCCTGCAGGAATATTTTCAAAGGCAGCGGAGCAGAACGATATGGCCCTTCCCAAGGACTTTTAGAGGATTTTGGTCTGGGAGTGCTTCCCGAGAAAAACCCTGTGAGGTTCACAGAGACAAAAAAATAGACTCAGTTTCCCAGCTGCGCCCCACCCTTTGCCCCCAGCCTGAACCCCGGTTTCCCTGCTGGGAGCTGCGAGAGGAGCCATAGATGTGGCAGTTAATGGCCTTCAGTCCCTCGGTGCTGTCTCTCTCCTCACACGCTGCCATCCAGGGCCGTTTCTTAACTTTCATATTCAATTCAGTGTGGGTTTTTGATGCTGAAAGATATGTGAAGTTGGTGTTTGGGGCGGATGAAGGGGCGCACTTTCTCCCCCCCAACCTCACGCCTTCCCCACCCCTCCCCGCCTCGCGCTTTTATTACCCCATCCCCGCCTCGCGCTTTCTCAACCCCCACCTCGCGCTTTTTCCACTCCCTCCCCGTCTCGCACATTCTCCCCCCAACCTCACGCTTTCTCCCCCTCCCCGCCTCGCGCTTTCTCTCCCCCCGAATTGCGCTTTCTCAACCCTTTCCCCGCCTCGCGCTTTCTTCCACCGTCACCTCGCATTTTCTCTCTCCCTCCCTGTCTCGCGCTTTCTTCCCCACTCTCCCCCCGCCTCGCGCTTTCTCCCCCCCTCCCCCTCGCCTCGCGCTTTCTCCCCACTCCGCCTCGCACTTTCTCCAACCCTCCCCCCTCCGCCTCGCGCATCTCCCCCCTCCCCCCCTCCTCGTGCTTCCTCCCCCACTCCCTCCCCAACTCGCGCTCTCTCCCCCCTCCCCGTCTCAATTTCTCCCCTCCCCGTCTCACGCTTTCTCCCTCCCCCGCCACGCGCTTCCTCTCTCCCTCCTTCCCGCCTCGCACCTTCTCCCCCCCTCCAGCCTCACGCTTTCTCCCCCCTCCCCGTCTCGCCCTATCTCCCACCCTTCCCCCCCGCCTCGCCCTTTCTCCCCCCCTCCCCGTCTCGCCCTATCTCCCCCCCACCCCCGGCTCGCACTTTCTCCCCCCCTTCCCCCCTCGCACTCTCTCCCCTCCCCGCCTCGCGCTTTTCTCCCCCTGCCCCGCGTTTTCTCCTCCCCCGTATTGCGCTTTTTCACCCCCTTCCTACCCACCTCGCGCTTTCTCCCCCCCGCCTTGCACTTTCTCTCCCCTTCTCGCCCCACCTCGCGCCTTCTCCACCCCTCCCCTCTCGCGCTTTCTCCCCCCCTCCCACCCCGCCTCGCGGTTTTTTCCCTCCTCCCCGCCTCGCGCTTTCTCCCCCCCCCGCCTCGTGCTTCCTGTCCCCCTCCCCCCGCCTCGCGCTTTCTCCCCTCCCCTTTTCGCGCTTTCTCCCCCCTTCCCCCCGCGTCGCGCTCTCTCCCCCCCTCCCCCCGCCTCGCACTTTCTCCGCCCCCCGCTTTTTCCCCTCCTCCCCGCCTCGCGCTTTCTCCCCTCCCCTTTTCACGCTTTCTCCCCCCTTTACCGACTCGAGCTTTCTCCCCCCCCGCGCCCCACCTCGCACTTTCCCCGCGAGGCGGGGGGGGAGGGGTGGAGGAAGCGCGAGGTGGGGGGGGAGAAAGTGCGGGGAGGGGGGAGAGAGCGCGAGGCGGGGAGGGGGGAAGCGCGAGGCGGTAACAGGGGGAGAAAGCGCGAGGCGGGGGGGAGGGGGGGTGAAAGCGTGAGGCGGGGGGGGAGGGGGGGAGAAAGCGCGAGGAGGAAGGAAGGGGGAGAGAAAGCCCGAGACGGGGAGGGGGTGGAGAAAGTGCGAGGTGGCGGGGGGAGAAAGCGTGAGGAGGGGGGGAGAAAGCGCGAGGCGGGGAGGGAGGGGGGGAGAAAGCACGAGGCGGGGGGGAGAAAGCGCGAGGCGGGGGGGAGGGGGGGAGAAAGTGCGAAACGGGGGAGAGGGGGGGAGAAAGCGCGAGGCGGAGTGGGGTGAAAGCGCGAGGCGGGGGGAGGGGGGGTGAAAGCGCGAGGCGGGGGGAGGGGGGAGAAATTGCGAGGCGGGGGGGAGGGGGGGAGAAAGTGCGAGGCGGAGGGGGAGGATGGGAGAATGCGCGAGGCGGGGGGGAGGGGTGGAGAAAGCACGAGGCGGGGAGGGGGGAGAAATTGCGAGGCGGGGGGGAGAAAGCGCGAGGAGGTAAATGGGGGAGGAAGCGCGATGCGGAGGGGGAGGAGGGGAGAAAGAGCGAGGCGGAGGTTGGAGAAATCAGGAGGCGGGGGGGAGGAAGGGAGAAAGACTGAGACGGGGGGAGAAAGCGCGAGGTGGGGGGAGAGTGGGGGAGAAATCGCGAGATGGGGAAAGGGGGGAGAAAGCACGAGGCGGGGAAAGGGTCGAGAAAGCGCAATTTGGGGGGGGGAAAGCATGAGGCGGGGAGGGGGTGGAGAAAGCGCGAGGCGGGGGGAGAAAGCGCGAGGCGGGGATGGGGGGAAAAAGTGGGAAACGAGGGGGGAGAAAGCTCGAGGCAAGGGGGGAGAAAGCGCGAGGCGGTGGGGGGAGAAAGGACGACGCGGGGAGGAGGGAGAAAGCGCGATGCGGGAAGGGGGCAGAAAGCGCGATGCGGGAAGGGGGGAGAAAGCGTGAGGCGGAGGTGGGAGGGGGGAGATAGCGCGAGGCGGGGAGGGAAAAAAGCGCGAGGCGGGGGTGGGGTGGAAAAACCGGGAGACGGGGAGGCGGGAGAAAGCTTGAGGCGGGGGGGGAGAAAGCGCGAGATGGGGAGGCGGGAGACGGAGAGGATGGGATCGAGTGCCGATGGGTTAAAATCAGAGGAGCCCACAAGAAGGGGGACTTTGTGCTGGGAGTCTCTTACAGAGCACCCAGCCAAGAAGCAGCAGCTGAGGAGCTCTTCTATAAACAGCTGGGGACAGTCTCTGAATCTCTGCCTCTGGGCCTTGGGGGGGACTTTAACTTTCCGGATATCTCCCTCCCCGCCCCCCGCGCTTTCTGCCCCCCTACCTGCCCCGCACTTTCTCTCCCCCCGCCTCGCTATTTTTCCCTGCCCCACGTCACGCTTTTCCCCCCCTCCCTGTCTTACGCTTTCTCCCTCCCCCACCCCGCGCATTTTTCGCCCCCTCCCCGCCTCGCGCTTTCTCCCCCCCTCCCCACGCCTCGCGCTCTCTCCCCCCTTCCCGCCTCGCACTTTCTCCCTTCCCTGTCTTACGCTTTCTCCCCCCCCGCCACGTGCTTCCTATCCCCCTCCCCCCCGCCTCGCGCTTTCTCCCCCCCTCCCTCTCTGCCTCGCGGTTTCTCCCCCCCTCCCCGTCTCGCCCTTTTTCCCTCCTCCCCCCCCTCGCGCTTTCTCCCTCCCCTCCCGGTCTCGCCCTATCTCCCCCCCTCCCCCCCCGCCTCACGCTTTCTCCCCCACTCCCTCCCCGCTTCGCACTCTCTCCCCCCTCCCCCCGCCTCGCGCTTTCTACCCCCTCCCCGTCTCGCGCTTTCTCCCCCCCTTCCCGCCTCGAACTTTCTCCCCCCTCCCCCCCCCGCGCTTTCTCCCCCCCGCCTCGCGCTTTCTACACCCCCTCCTCTCTCTTTCTCTCCCCCCCCCCGCCTCACGCTTTCTCCCCCCCCGCCTCGCGCTTTCTCTCCCCCCCGACTCGAGCTTTCTCCCCGCCTCCCCGCGTCGCGAGGGGGTGCAGTAAGCGCGAGGCAGGGGGGGAGAAACCACATGGAGAACGGGGGGAGAAATCGCAAGAGCGGGGGGAGAAAGCGCGAGGTGGGAAAGGGACAAAGCGCGAGGCGGGGGGGGAGAAAGCGCCAGGCAGAAGGGGGAGGGGGAGAAAGCGCGATGCGGGGGGAAGAAAGTGAGATGCGGCGGTGAGAGAAAGCGCGAGGCGTGGGGGGGGAGAAAGCGCGAGGCAGGGGGTGAGGGAGAAAGCCCGAGGTGGGGGAGGGGGAGAAAGCGCGAGGCGGGGGGGAGGGGGGGAGAAAGTGCGAGACGGGTGGGGAGAAAGCGCGAGGGGGGGAGGTGGGAAAAAACTGCGAGGCGGGGTGGGAGGGGGGGAGAAAGCGCGAGACGAAGGGGGATGGGGGAGAAAGCACGAGAGGGGAGGGGTGGAGAAGGCGCGAGGCGGGGGGAGAAGGGGGAAGAAAGTGCAAGGCCGGGGGGGGAGGGGGTGAGAAAGCGCGAGGCAGGGGGGAGGGAGAAAGTGTGAGGCGGGGGGGGAGGGGGGGAGAAAGCGCGAGGTGTGGGTGGGGGAAAGCGCGAGGCAGTGGTAGAGAAAGCGCTTTCTCCCTCGCATCGCGCTTTCTCCCCCCCCCCCCCGCCTCGCGATTTTTCCCCCCCGCCTCGTGCTTTCTCCCTCTCCCCCAGCCTCGCACTTTCTGCTCTCCCTCCCCGCCTCGCGCTTTCTCCCCCGCTAATGACTCTCTTCACTAATGACTATTAGGAAAATAATAACAGCTATTAATGGGATATTAGGGCATTAATAAAGGCTACTAATGCCTATAATGCTATTAGGGCACTAATAAAGGCTATTAGTGACTATTTGGGCAATAATAACAGCTATTAATGGGCTATTAGGGCATTAATAAAGGCTATTAATGACTATTAGGGCCATAATAACAGCTATTAATGGGCTATTAGGGCATTAATAAAGGCTATTAATGACTATTAGGGCAATAATAACAGCTATTAATGGGCTATTAGGGCACTAATAAAGTCTATAAATGACTATTAGCGCCATAATAACAGCTATTAATGGGCTATTAGGGCATTATTAAAAGCTATTAATACCTATTACAGCTATGAGGATATTAATAAAGGCTATTAATGAGCAATTAAGGCTAATAGTGAGCTGCCGCCAGCACTGACAGAGCTCCCAGCACCACCCAGTGCTCCCAGTCCCTCCCAGTCCCCTCCCAGTCCCTCAGACACCCCCAGAGACTCCCAGTGCTCCCAGTAACCCCCTCCTCTCCCCGCCTCGCGCTTTCTCCACCCCCACCACCTCGCGCCCACCACCCCCACCGCCCCCAACCCCGCGCCGCCTCGCGCTCCCACTCCCCCCTCACGCTTTCTCCCCCCCTCCCCCCCTCGCACTTTCCCTCCCCCCCGCCTCGCTCTTCCCCCTCCCTGCCTCGCACTTAACCCTTAGGGTTAGGGTTAGGGTTAGAGTTAGGGTTAGGGTTACAGTAAGGGTTAGGGGTTAGGGTTAGGGGTTAGGGTTAGAGTTAGGGTTAGGGTTAGGGTTTAGGTTTAGGGTTAGGGTTAGGGTTAGGGTTAGGGTTAGGGTTAGGGTTAGGGTTAGGGTTAGGGCTAGGTTTGGGGATAGGGTTAGGGTTAGGGTTAGGGGTTAAGGTTAGGGTTAGGGTTATTAGGGTTAGCGATAGGGTTAGGGTTACGGGTTACGGTTAGGGGCCATTAGGGTTAAAGGCCATTAGGGTTATGGTTGGGGTTAGGGTTAGGCAGGGAGGGGTTAGAGAAAGCGCGAGGCGTGGGGGGAGTAGAAAGCGCGAGGTGGGAAAGACAGAGGGTTCTGGAAGGGTTTTCGTGGTCTTAAAGTGGTCCTGGAAGGGCCTAAAGGGGTTCCAGAGGGTTCTGGATGGGTTTTGGTGGTCTTCAAGAAGTCCTTGAAGGATCCTATGATGACTCACAGCGCAGAAAGCTGAAAGCCATTAACAGAGCCTTCAGGGCTTTCGGGAGGCTGATGGAGGGCTCTGGAGCACGAGTGGTGTTTGGTTCTATCCCAACACTGAGGAATATGGCACAGGAGGTGAGGGACATAGAGCTGATTAATGCCTGGCTCCGAGCCTGGGGTGGGGAGAGAGGCTTTGGCTGCTTTGATCATGGGGTGACCCCCCCACCCCCCCCCAGGTTTTCTCCCCAGGGATGGGTCACGCTTGTCTCCAGGGGGGACTAAAGTCATCTCTAAAAATCCAGTGAGGCTCTTCCATAGAGCTTTAAACTCGCTGTGGAGGGGGAGGGGAGGAGACCAGGGAATTCTCGTTGGGAATGAGCCTGGCAGTGGGACACCGGCGGCTGAGCAATGGAGTGCGGAGAGGAGCACAGTACAGCACCACAGGGCGAGTGAGGGCGAGGACGAGCGGGGACAGGAAGGGTGGAACTGGGGCTGTGGAATGAGTTATTCCAAGGAGCAGTCCATGGAGAATGAACTCTCTTCCCTTTCCGAGGGCTGAAGGTTCCTCAGCGCGGCTGAAGTGCATTTCCACCAACGCACGCAGCGCGGGCACTGAGAAGGAGGAGCTGAAGCTGTTGTAGGGCGAGGGGACTGCGATGGCATTGCCATCACAGAAACGGGGTGGGGGGACCCCCATCCCTGGAGCACAGCTGTGCTGGGAGAGAAACTCTCCAGGCGGGACAGGAAGGGCAGGAAAGGAGGCGGCGTAGCCCTCTGTCTTAAAGAGTGCTTGGATACTCTGGAACTGCATTACGGGGAGGATGGGATCGAGTGCCGATGGGTTAAAATCAGAGGAGCCCACAAGAAGGGGGACTTTGTGCTGGGAGTCTCTTACAGAGCACCCAGCCAAGAAGCAGCAGCTGAGGAGCTCTTCTATAAACAGCTGGGGACAGTCTCTGAATCTCTGCCTCTGGGCCTTGGGGGGGACTTTAACTTTCCGGATATCTCCCTCCCCTCCCGCCTCGCGCCTTCTGCCCCCTCCCCGGGCTTTCTCCCCCGCCCGCCCCGGGCTTTCTCCCCCCTTCCCCGCCTCTCGCTTTCTCCACCTCTTCCCCATCTCGCACTTTCTCCAACCCCTCCCCGCCTAACCTCGTGCTTTCTCAACCCCCCTCCCCCCGCCTCTCACTTTCTGCCCCCCTCCGCTACCCCTCGCACTTTCTCCCCCCCTCCCCGCCTCGCGCTTTCTCCCCCCTCCCCCCCGCCTCGTGCTTTTCCCCCCATCTCCCCTTCGCCTCGCGCTTTCTCTCCCCCTCCCCGTCTCGCTCTATCTCCCTCCTCGTCCCGCCTCGCGATTTCTCCACCCCCCGCCTTGCGCTTTTCCCATTGCCACCTCCCGTTTTCTCTCTCCCTCCCCTTCTCCCCCAACCTCGCGCCTTCTCCACCCCTCCCCTCTCGCGCTTTCTCTCCCCTCCCACCCCCGCCTCGCCCTTTCTCCCCACCCTCCCCGTCTCGCGATATCTCCCCCCCTCCCCATGCCACCTCGCGCTTTCTCCACCCCCTCCCCGCTTCGCACTTTCTCCACACCTCCCCTCCCGCCTCGTGCTTTCTGCCCCCCCACCACGTGCTTTCTGCACACTCTCGCCTTGCGCTTCCTCCCCCCCTCCCCCCTCGCCTCGCACTTTCTCCCCTCTCCCCCTTCGCCTCGCGCTGAGGCAGGGGATGGGGTGGAGAAAGCGCGAGGCGGGGGGGAGAAAGCACGAGGCTGGGGGAAAGGGGGGGAGAAAGTGCGAGGCCGGGAGGAGGGGGTCAGGAAGCGCGAGGCAGGAGGGGTGAGATAGCGCGAGGCGCGGATGGGGTAAAGTAAGCGCGAGACAGTGAGGGGGAGAGAAAGCGCGAGACGGGGAGGGAGATATCAGGAAAGTTAAAGTCCCCCCCAAGGCCAAGAGGCAGAGATTCAGAGACTGTCCCCAGCTGTTTATGGAAGAGCTCCTCAGCTGCTGCTTCTTGGCTGGGTGCTCTGTAAGAGACTCCCAGCACAAAGTCCCCCTTCTTGTGGGCTCCTCTGATTTTAACCCATAGGCACTCGATCCCATCCTCACCGTCTCCCGCCTCCCCGTCTCGCGCTTTTTTCCCCCCCTCCCCGAATCGCGCTTTCTCCCTCCACTCCCCCCCGCCTCGCGATTTCTCCCCCTCCCCATCTCGCGCTTTCTTTACCCCATCCCCGCCTCACGCTATCTCCCCCCTCCCACCTCCGCCTCGTGCTTTCTCCCCCCTTCCCGCATCGCGCTTTCTCCCTCCTCCCCACGTCGTCATTTCTCCCCCCACCGCCTCGCGCTTTCTCCCCCCCCGTCTCCCACTTTTTACCCCCATCCCCACCTCGCACTTTCTCCCCTCCCTGCCTCGCGCTTCCTGTCCCCCTCCTCCCGGCCTCGCACTTTCTCCCCCCCTTTCCCCCAGCCTCGCACTTTCTCCCCCCCCCGCCTCGCAGTTTTTCCAACTCCTCCCCGTCTCGCGCTTTCTCCACCCCCTCCCCCCACGAAAGCGCGAGGCGAAGGGGGAGAGGGGAGAAAGTGCGAGGCGAGGGGGGAGGGGGGGAGGAAGCGCGAAGAGAGGGGGGGAGGGAGGGAAAAAGTGCGAGGCGGGGTGGGTTGGGGGGAGAAAGTGCGAGGCGGGGAGGGGGGGAGAAAGCGCGAGGCGGGGGTGTGCAGAAATCACGTGGTGGGGGTGGAGAAAGCGCGAGGCGGGGGGAGAGAAAGCTCGAGGCGAAGGGGGGATGGGGGGAAAAGCGCGAGGTGGGGGGGAGGGGGGGAGAAAGTGCGAGGGGTAGCGGAGAAGGGTAGAAAGCGAGAGGCGGGGGGAGGGGGGTTGAGAAAGCACGAGGCGGGGATAGGTGAAATCCCGAGGCGGAGGGGAAAGGGAGAAAGTGCGAGGCGGGGGGGGGCGGTGGGATAAAGCGCGAGGCGGGGGGGAAAAATCGCGAGACGGGGAGGGGGGGAGAAAGCGCGAGGCGGGGAGGGGGGGAGAAACATTCCAGAACCCTTTGGAACCTATTTAGGTCCTTCCAGGAGCCCTTGAAGACCACCAAAACCCTTCCAGAACCCTCTGGAACCCCTTTAGATCCTTCCAGGAGTTCTCTGAGACCACCAAAACCCTTCCAGAACCCTCTGGAACCACTTTAGATCCTTCCAGGACCTCTCTGAGACAACCAGAACCTTCTGGAACTCCTTTAGATCATTCCAGGACATCTCTTAGACCACCAAAACCCTTCCTAAACCCTCTGGAACCTCTTTAGATCCTTCCAGGACACCTTGAAGACCTCCAAAACCCTTCCAGAAACCTCTGGAACCCTTTTAGATCGTTCAAAGACCCCTCTGGAAGCCCTTAAGATCCTTCATGGACTCCTCTGAGACCACCAAAACCCTTCCACAACCCTCTGGAACCCCTTTAGATCTTTAAGGACCCATCTGAGACCACCAAAACCCTTCCAGAACTCTCTGGAACCACTTTAGATGCTTCAATGTTCCCTTAAGTTTACCAAAGCCCTTCCAGAACCCTCTGGAACCCCTTTAGCTCATTCAAGGTGTTCTTGAAGACAACCAAAACCCTTCCAGAACCTTGTGGAACCCCTTTAGATCCTTTCATGACCTCTCTGAGACCACCAAAACCCTTCAAGAATACTCTGGAACCTGTTTAGATCCTTCCAGGATCTCTCTGAGACCACCAAAACCCTTCCACAACCCTCTGAAACCCCTTTAGATCCTTTAAGGACCCGTCTGAGACCACCAAAACCCTTCCAGAACCCTCTGGAACCCCTTTAGATCTTTCAAGGACCCATCTGAGACCACCAAAACCCTTCCAGAACCCTCTTGAACCCATTTAGATGCTTCAAGGACCCCTTGAAGTCCACCAAAACCCTTCCAGAACCCTCTGGAACCCCTTTAGATCATTCAAGGTGTTCTTGAAGACCACCAAAACCTTTCCAGGACCCTCTGGAACCCCTTTCGATCATTCAAGGACCCCTCTGAGACCACCAAAACCCTTCCAGAACCCTCTGGAACCCCTTTAGGTCCTTCAAAGACCACTCTGAGACCACCAAAACCCTTTCAGAACCCTCTGGAACCCTTTTAGATCCTTCAAAGACCTCCCTGGGACCACCAAAACATTTCCGGAACCCTCTGGAACCCCTTTTGATCATTCAAGGACCCCTCTGGAACCCCTTTAGAAGTTTTCTTCAATCTTCTTTCCTTCAAGAAAGTAACGTTAGGAAACCAAGGAGCGGCTGCGGAGGCGCTGTCTTCTGTCGAGGCGTGAGTGGGAGCGGCTGAGGAGGGGGGAGCGTTGGTGGAGGGGTGGTTTGGAGGGTGGTGTCCGTGCTGAGGCGGTTTGTGTGAAGCGTCCATGGGGGCGTCGGGGCCGTGGTTGGGAGTTGTTGGGTGCCTCGGGGTGGTGTGTTTGGCGTTGGGGGTAAAGGTGGCGGCATGGAGGCGGCGAGGCCGGGGGGAGACGGCGGGGGGGGGAGAAAGCGCGAGGAGGCAAAGAGGGGGGGCGCGAAGCGGCGCGGGGGTGTGGGCAATGGGGGCGATGGGCGAATGGCGGTGGGGGTGGACTCGAGGCAGCGGGAGGATAGCGTGAGGCGGGGGGGAGTGGGTGCGCGAGGGGAGGGGGGGAGAGAGCTCGAGGCGGGGGGGAGAAAGTGCGAGGAAGGGGGGAGGGGGGAGAGAGTGTGAGGTGGGGGTGGAAAAAGCGCGAGGCGGGGGGGAGAAAGCGCGAGGTGGGTGGTGAGACGGGGAGAAAGCGCGAGGTGGAAGGGGAGAAAGCGCGAGACAGGGAGGGGATGGAGAAAACGCGAGGCCGGAAGGAGAAAGCACGAGATGGAGGGGGTGGGGAGAAAGGGCGAGACGGAGAGGGGGGGAGAAATCGCGAGGCGGGGAGGGGAGAAATTGCGAGGCGGGGAGGGAGGGGGGGAGAAAGTGCGAGGCCGTAAGGGAGGGGGGGAGAAAGCACGAGGCGGGGGGGGGAGGGGGAGAGGAAGCGCGTGGCGGGGGATGGAGAAAGCACGAGACGGGGAGGGGAGAAAGTGCGAGGCGGGGGGGGGGGGGGGAGAAAGTGCGAGGCAGGGGGGGAGGGGGTGAGAAAGTGCGAGGCGGGGAGGGAGAGAGAAAATGCGAGGCGAGGGTGGGAGAAAGCGCCAGGCGGAAGGGGGGGGGGAGAAAGGGCGAGGCGGAGAGGGGGGGAAAAAGTGGGAGACGGGGGGGGGGGAAAGCTCGAGGCGAGGGGGGAGAATACGCGAGGCGGGGGGGCGGGGAGAAAGTGCGATGCCGGGGGGGGGGGAAGCGCAAAGCGGGAGGGGGGAGAAAGCGCGAGGCGGGGAGGAGGGGGAGAAAGCACGAGACGGGGGAGGAGAGAAAGCGCAAGACGGGGGGGAAAGCTCGAGACGGGGTGGAGAATGTGCGAGGCGGGGAGGGAGTGGACAAAGTGCGAGGCGGGAGGGTGGAGAAAACGCGAGGTGGGGAGCGGGAGAATGCGCGAGATGGGAAGTGGGGGTGAAAGCGCGAGACGGGTTGCGGGGGCAAAATGGCGAGGTGGTGAGGGGAGGGGGGGAGATAGCGCGAGACGAGGAGGGAGTGGAAAAAGTGCGAGACAGGGATGGGGGGAGAAAGCGCGGGGCGGGGGAGAAAGCCCGAGGTGGGGGAGGGGGGAGAAACGCGAAGCGCGGGGGGAGAAAGTGCGAGGCGGGGAGGGGGGGAGAAAACGCGAGGCGGGAGGGGGAGGGAGGGAGATAGCGCGAGGTGGGGGATGAGAAAACGCGAGGCGAGGAGGGGGTGGAGAAAGCGCGAGACGGGGAGGGGGGGAGAAAGTGCGAGACGGGGAGGGGGGGAGAAAGCGCGAGGCGGGGGGGATGAATGGAGAAAGCGTGAGGCGGGGGGGAAAAAAGCGCGAGGCGGGGTTGGAGAAAGAGCGAGGCGAGAAGGGGAGAAAGCGCGACGCGTGGAATGGAGAAAACGGGAGGAGTGTGTAGGAGAAAGCGCGAGGAGAGGAGCGGGGGAGAAAGCGCTTTCTCCAACACCGCCTCGCGCACTCTCCCCCCCTCCCCGCCTCGTGCTTTATTCCCCCTCTCCGCCTCGCGCTTTCTCCCCCTCCTCGCCTATCGCTTTCTCCCCCCCCGCCTCGCGCTTTGTCCCTTTCCCACCTCGCGCTTTCTCCCCCCGCTCTTGCGATTTCTCCCCCCCTTCTCCATGTGGTTTCTCCCCCCCTGCCTCGCGCTTACTGCACCCCCTCGCGACGCGGGGAGGCGGGGAGAAAGCTCGAGTCGGGGGGAGAGAGAAAGAGAGAGGAGGGGGTGTAGAAAGCGCGAGGTGGGGGGGAGAAAGCGCGAGGCGGGGAAAAGTGGGAGAAAGTTTGAGGCAGGAATGGGAGAAAGCGCGAGGCGGGGGGGAAAACGCGAGGCGGGGTAAGAGAAAGCGCGAGTTGGGAGGGGGGACAAAGGGCGAGACGGAGGGGGAGGGGAGAAAGCGGGAGGCAGGGGTTGAAAAAGCGTGACCCGCGGGTGGAAAAAGCGCGAGGAGGGGAGGGGGTGGAGAAAACGCAATGCGTAAGGGGAGAGAAAGCGCGAGGCAAGGGGGGAGGGAGGGAGAAAGCGCGATGCCGGGGGGGAGAAATCGCGAGACGGGGAGGGGGGAGAAAGTGCAGTGCGGTGGGGGGAGAAAGCGCAAAGCGGGATGGGGGAGAAAGCGCGAGGCGGGGCGGAGGGGGAGAAAGCGAGAGACGGGGGGGTGCAGAAAGCGCGAGGCGAGGGGGGAGAAAGCGCGAGGTGGGGTGGAAGACAGGGTGACGTGGGGGGAGGAGTAAGAGCGAGGCAGGGGGGAGAAAGCGCGAGGCAGGGAGAGAGGGGGGAGAAAGCGCGAGGAGGGATGGAAAGGGGGGAGAAAGCGCGAGGCGGGGGGGAAGGGGGGAGTAAGTGCCAGACGGAGGAGGGGAGAAAGCGCGAGCCGGGGGGGAGAAAGCTCGAGGGGGGAGGGGAGAAAGCGCGAGGCGGGGGGCAGAGAAAGTGCGAAGCGGGGAGAGGAGAAAGAGAGACTTGGGGGAGGGAGAAATCGCGAGGCGGGGGGGGAGGGGGGGAGAAAGCGCGAGGTGTGGGTGGGGGAAAGCGCGAGGCGGGGATGGGGAGAATGCGCATGGGCGGTGGCGGTGAAAGCGCTTTCTCCCCCCCTCTGCGCCTCGCGCTTTTTTCCTCCCCCGCCTCGCGCTTTCTCCCTCCCTCCCCCCCGCCTCGCGATTACTCTCCCCCGTCTCGCACTTTCTCCACTCCCTCCTCGCCTCGCGCTTTCTCCCCCCCGTCTCGCGCTTTCTCCCCCCCTCTCCTCGCACTTTCTCCCCTCCTCCCCCCTCGCCTCGCGCTTTTTCCCCCCCTCCCCTCCCGCCTCGCCGGGAATATGTGGGGTGGAGGAGGGGGGGAGGAAGCTCGAGTCGGTAAAGGGGGGAGAAAGCGCGAAAAGGGGAGGGGAGAAAGTGCGATGTGGGGGGGAGGGGCGGAGAAAGTGCGAGGCGGAGGGAGGGGGGAGAAATTGCGAGGCGGGGGGGAGGGGAGAAAGCGCGAGACGGGGGGAGAAGGTGCGAGGCGGGGGGGAGGGGGAGAGGAAGCGCCTGGCGGGGGAGGGAGAAAGCGCGAGACGGGGAGGGGGGAGAGACCGCGAGGCGGGGAGGGAGTGGGGGAGAAAGTGCGAGGCGGGGGGGGCGGAGGGGAGAAAGCGCGAGGCGGGGGGGGGAGGGGGGGAGAAAGTGCGAGGCGGGGGGGAGGGGGAGAAAGCGCGAGGCGGGGGGGAGGGAAGGGAGAAAGCACGAGGCGGGAGGTGGAGAAAACGGGAGGCTTGTGTAGGAGAAAGCGCGAGGCGGGGAGGTGCTGGAGAAAGTGCGAGGCGAGGAGCGGGGCAGAAAGCGCTTTCTCCCCCCCCGCCTCGCGCTTTCTCCCCTCCCCCCGCCTCGCACTTTCTCCCCCCTCCACCCTCGCTTCGCGCTTTCTCCCCCCCACGCCTCCCGCCTCAGTTTCTCCTTCCTCGCATCGCGTTTTCTGTCTTCCCCACCTCGCGCTTTCTCTCCCCCGCTTCGCACTTTCTCCCCCCCTCCCGTCTCGCGCTTTGTCATCCCCTCGCCGCCTTCGTCTTTCTCCCCGCCGCGCCTCGTGCTTTCTGTCCCCCCCTCGCGCTTTCTCCCTCCCCCGCCCCGCGCCTTTTCCCCCCCTCCCCGCCTCGCGCTTACTCCCCCCTCCCCCTCCGCATAGCGCTTCCTCCCCCATTTACCTCCTCGCGCTTTCTCCCCCCCGCCTCGCACTTTCTCCCCTCTCCCCCCCGCCTCGCGCTTTTTCCCCCCCTCTCCCCCCGCCTCGCACTTTCTCCCCCCCTCCCCCCCGCGTCGCGCTTTCTCCCCCCCTCCCCCCCCGCCTCGCACTTTCTCCCCCCTCCCCCCCGCCTCGCACTTTCTCCCCTCCTCCCCCCCCGCCTCGCGCTTTCTCCCCCACTCCCTCCCCGCCTCACGCTCTCTCCCTCCTCCCCACCTCGCGCTTTCTCCCTCCCCCGCCACGCGCTTCCTCTCCCCCTCCCCTCCGCCTCGCACCTTCTCCCCCTCCCCCCCAGCCTCTCGCTTTCTCCCCCCCTCCCCCTTCGTCTCACGCTTTCTCCACCTCTCCCACCCCGCATCGCAGTTTTTTCCCTCCTCCCCGCCTCGCGCTTTCTCCCCCTCCTGCCTCGCGCTTCCTGTCCCCCTCCCACCCCGCCTCGCACTTTCTCCCCCCCTTTCCCCCAGCCTCGCGCTTTCTCCCCCCCGCCTCGCGGTTTTTCCAACCCCTCCCCACCTCGCACTTTCCCCCCCCCACCTCGCGGTTTCTCCCCCTCCCCCCCCACTTCTCGCTTTCTCCCCCTCTTCCCGCCTCGCGCTTTCTCCCCCCCCTCCTCGTCTCGGGCTTTCTCACCCCCTCCCCCCCTCCTCGCGCTCTCTCCCCCCCTCCACCCGCCTCGCACTTTCTCCGCCCCCCGCCTCGTGCTTTCTTCCCCCCTCTGCCCCACATCGCGCTTTCTCCCCCCCTTCCCCCCACATCGCACTTTCTCCCCTCCCCTTTTCGCGCTTTCTCCCCCCTTTACCGACTCGTGCTTTCTCCCCCCATCCCCGCGTCGCGCTTTCTATCCGCCCCGACTCGAGCTTCCTTCCCCCCTTCCCCCCACCTCGCACTTTCCCCGCGAGGCGGGGAGGGAGAGGGGGAGAAAGCGCGAGGGGGGGGGAGAAAGAGCAAGGCGGGGGGGATGGGGGAGAAATTGCGAGGCGAGGGGGGAAGGGGGAGAATGTGCAAGGTGAGGGGGGAGGGGGGGAGAAAGCGCGAGGGGGGGGAGAAAGCGCGAGACGGGGGGGGAGGGAGGGAAAAAGTGCGAGGCGTGGGGGGAGGGGGGAGAAACCGCGAGGCGGGGGGGGAGAAACGCGCAGCGCGGGGGGAGAAAGCGCAAGGCGGGGAGGGAGAAATCGCGAGGCGGGGAGGGGGGGAAAAACGCGAGGCGGGTTGGGTGGAGAAAGCTCGAGGAGGAGACGGGAGGGAGAAAGCGTGGGGCGGGGAGGGGGTGGAGAAAGCGCGAGACAGGGAGGGAGAAAGTGCGAGGCGGGAAGAGGAGGAGAAAGCGAGAAGTGGGGGGGGAGGGGGGAGAAACCGCGAGGCGGGGAGGGGGGGAGAAAGCACGAGGCGGGGGGGGAGAAAGCGCGAGGCGGGGAAAGGGGGGAGAAAGTTCGAGGCGGGAAGGGGAGAAAGCGCGAGGCGGGGGGGAAAACGCGAGGCGGGGTAAGAAAAAGCGCGAGTTGGGAGGGGGGACAAACCGCGAGACGGAGGGGGAGAAAGCGCGAGGAGGGGGGGGAGGGGGAGAGAAAGCACGAGGCGGGAAGGAGGGAGCGAAAGAGAGAGGAGGGGTTGGAGAAAGCGCGAGGTGGGGAAAGAGAAAGCGCGAGTTGGCAGGGGGGACAAAGCGCGAGACGGAGGGGGAGGGGAGAAAGCGCGAGGCGGGGGGGGAGAAAACGCGATGCGTAAGGGGGTAGAAAGCGCGAGGCAAGGGGGGAGGGAGGGAGAAAGCGCGAGGAGGGGAGGGAGAAAGCGCGATGCCGGGGGGGAGAAGGCACGAGGCGGGTGAGGGAGAAATCGCGATACGGGGATGGGGGGGAGAAATCGCGAGATAGGGAGGGGGGAGAAAGTGCAATGCGGGGGAGGGGAGAAAGCGCAAAGCGGGAGGGAAGAGAAAGCGCGAGACGGGGGTGGAGGGGGGGAGAAAGCGCGAGATGGGGAGGAGGGGGAGAAAGCGAGAGACGGGGGGGTGCAGAAAGCGTGAGGCGAGGGGGGAGAAAGCAAGAGACGGAGGAGGGAAGAAAGCACCAGACAGGGAGGGGGGGAGATGCGCGAGGCGGGGGGGGGAGGGGAGGAGAAAGCGCGAGGAGGGAGGGAAGGGCGGGAGAAAGCGCGAGGCGGGGGGGAGAAAGTGCGAGGCGGGGAGGGGAGAAAGCGCGAGGCCGGAGGGAAAGAAAGCGCGAGGCGGGGCAGTAGAAAGCTCGAGGTGGGAGGGGGGAGAAAGCGAGAGGCGGGGGGCAGGGGGGAGATAGCGTGAGACGGAGAGGGGGGCAGAAAGCATGAGACGGAGGGGGGGGAGAAAACGCGAGACAAAGGGGGGGAGAAAGCGCGAGGCGGGGGGGTAGAAAGCGTGAGGTGTGGGTGGGGGAAAGCGCGAGGCGCGGATAGGGAGAATGCGCGAGGCGGTGGTTAAGAAAGCGCTTTCTCCCCCCCTCCCCACCTCGCGCTTTTTTCACCCCTCCGCCTCGCGCTTTCTCCCTCCACTCCCCCCCTCCTCGCGCTTTCTCTCGCCCCGCCTCGAGCTTTCTCCCCCTCCCCGTCTCGCGCTTTCTCCACCCTTCCCGCATCGCACTTTCTCCCTCCTCCCCCCCTCCTCGCGCTTTCTCCCTCCCCCAACTCTCTCTTTCCCCCCCCCCCGCCTCGCGCTTTCTCCCCCCCACCCCCCCCCTTGCGCTTTCTCCCCCCTCCCCCTCCACCTCGCGCTTTCTCCCCCCCTCCCCCCCGCCTCGCGCTTTCTCCCCCCCCTTCTCGCGCTTTCCCCCCGATTCGCGCTTTCTCCCCCCCGGCTTCGCGCTTTCTCCCACCCCCACCTCGCATTTTCTCTCTCCCTTCCAGTCTCGCACTTTCTCCCCCCACTCCCCGCCTCGCGCTTTCACCCCCCCGCCCCCGCCCCCTTGCGCTTTCTCCCCCCGTCCCCAACCGCCTCGCACTTTTTCCTCCTGTCCCCGCCTCGCACTTTCTCCACCCCCTCCCCGCCCCTTCTCCCTCCCCTCTCCTCCTCGAGCTTTCTCCCCCCCCCGCCTCGCGATTTCTCCCCCCTCCCCCCGCCTCGCACTTCCTCCCCCCCTCCTCCCTCCGCCTCGCGCTTTCTCCCCCCCTCCCCGTCTCGCTCCATCTCCCTCCCCCTCCCGCCTCGCGATTTCTCCACCCCCTGCCTCGCGCTTTTCCCATTGCCACCTCGTGTTTTCTCTCTCCCTCCCTGTCTCGCGCTTTCTCCCCACCCTCCCCGTCTCGTGATATCTCCCCCCCCACGCCCCTTCGCGCTTTCTCCCCCCCTCCCCTCCCCGCCTCGCGCTTTCTCCACCTCCCCTTCTCACGCTTTCTCCCTTTCCCCGTCTCGCACTTTCTCTCCCCCTCCGCGCTTTCTCCCCCCTCCCGCCATCTCCCCCCGGCCTCGCCGCCTCCATGCCGCCACTTTTACCCACAACGCCAAACACACCACCCTGAGGCACCTAACAACTCCCAACAACGGCCCTGACGCCGCCATGGACGCTTCACACAAACCTCCGAAGCA
This sequence comes from Cuculus canorus, assembly GCF_017976375.1. Classification (NCBI taxonomy): domain Eukaryota; kingdom Metazoa; phylum Chordata; class Aves; order Cuculiformes; family Cuculidae; genus Cuculus; species Cuculus canorus. The sequence goes on from NW_026527843.1 coordinate 378,683, forward strand.
CGGACACCACCCTCCAAACCACCCCTCCACCAACGCGGAGGAGAAAGCGTGGAGGGGGGGGAGAAAGTGCGAGGAGGCGAGGAGGGGGGACGCGAGGCGGTGCGGGGGTGTGGGCAATGGGGGCGATGGGCTCGAGGCGGTGGGGGTGGACTCGAGGTAGCGGGAGGATAGCGCGAGGCGGAGGGGAGTGGGCAAGCGAGGGGACGGGTGGAGAGAGCGCGAGGCGGGGGGGGAGAAAGCGCGAGGCAGGAGTGGCAGAAAGATCCTTCAAGGACCCCTATGAAGACCACCAAAACCCTTCCAGAACCCTCTGGAATCCCTTTAGATCCTTCAAGGACCTCTCTGAGACCACCAAAACCATTCCAGAACCCTCTGTAACCTCTTTATATCCTTCCAGTACACCTTGAAGACCACCAAAACCGTTCCAGAACCCTCTGGAACCCTTTTAGATCGTTCAAGGACCCCTCTGGAACCCCTTAAGATCCTTCATGGACCCCTCTGAGAACACCAAAACCCTTCCACAACCCTCTGGAACCCATTTAGATCCTTCAAAGACCACTCTGAGACCACCAAAACCCTTCCAGAACACTCTGGAACCCCTTTAGGTCATTCAAGGACCACTTGAAGTTTACCAAAACCATTCCAGAACCCTCTGGAACCTCTTTAGATCCTTTCATGACCTCTCTGAGACCACCAAAACCCTTCCAGAATCCTCTGAAACCTCTTTACATTTTTCCAGGACCTCTCTGGGACCACCAAAACCCTTTCAGAACCCTCTGGAACCCCTTTAGATCCTTTAAAGACCTCTCTGGGACCACCAAAACCCTTCCAGAACCCTCTGGAACCCCTTTAGATCTTTCAAAGACCCCTCTGAGACCACCAAAACACTTCCAGAACCCTCTGGAACCCCTTTAGATCCTTCCAGGACCCCACTGAGACCACCAAAACCTTTTCAGAACCCTCTGGATCCGCTTTAGATCCTTCCAGGACCTCTCAGACACCACCAAAACCCTTCCAGAACCATCTGGAACCCCTTTACATCCTTACAGGACCTCTCTGAGACCACCAAAACCCTTCCAGAACACTCTGGAACCTTTTTAGATCGTTCCAGGACACCGTGAAGACCACCAAAACCTTCCAAGAAACCTCTTGATCCCCTTTAGATCGTTCAAGGACCCCTCTGGAACCCCTTAAGATCCTTCATGGACCCCTCTGAGAACACCAAAACCCTTCCACAACCCTCTGGAACCCTTTTATATCCTTCAAAGACCACTCTGAGACCACCAAAACCCTTCCACAACCCTCTGGAAGCCCTTTAGATCCTTCAAGGACCCCTCTGAGACCACCAAAAGCATTCCAGAACACTCTGGAACCCCTTTAGGTCCTTAAAAGACACCTCTGAGACCACCAAAACCCTTCAAGGACCCCTCTGGAACCCCTTTAGATCCTTCCAGGAGTTCTCTGAGACCACTAAAACCCTTCCAGAATCCTCTGGAACCCCTTTAGATCTTTCCAGGAGTTCTCTGAGACCACCAAAACCCTTATAGAACCCTCTGGAACCCCTTTAGATCCTTCCAGGACATCTCTGAGACCACCAAAACCCTTCCAGAAACCTCTGGAACCTCTTTAGATCCTTCCAGGACACCTTGAAGACCACCAAAACCTTTCTAGAACCCTCTGGAACCCCTTTAGATCGTTCAAGGACCCCTCTGGAACCCCTTAAGATCCTTCATGGACCCCTCTGAGAACACCAAAGCCCTTCCAGAACCCTCTGGAACCCTTTTATATCCTTCAAAGACCCCTCTGAGACCACCAAAACCCTTCCAGAACCATCTGGAACCCTTTTAGATCCTTCAAGGACCCCTTGAAGTCCACCAAAACCCTTCCAGAACCCTCTGGAACCCCTTTAGATCCTTCAAAGACCCCTTTGAGACTACCAAAACCCTTCGAGAAACCTCTGGAACCTCTTTACATTTTTCCAGGACCTCTCTGGGACAACCAAAACCCTTCCAGAACCCCCTGGAACCCATTTAGATCCTTCCAGGACCTTTCTGAGACCACCAAAACCCTTCCAGAACCCTTTCCTACCCTTTTACGTTCTTCAAGGACCCATTGAAGACAGGTTCTAAGAACGGTTTTCTTGGTTTTCAAGACGACTTTGAGGGATCTAAAGGGGTTCCAGAGGGTTCTGGAAGGGTTTTGGTGGTCTTCAGAGGGGTCCTTGAAGGATCTTTCTCCCACCTCTGCCTCGCACTTTCTCCCCCCTTTACAGCCTCGCGCTTTCTCCCCCCCAGCGTCACGCTTTCTCCCCCCCCCGCGATTTCCCCCCACATCCCCACCTCACGCTTTCTCCCCCCCTCCCCGTCTCGCCCTATCTCCCCCCCTCCCCCCCGCCTTGCACTTTCTCCCCGTCCCCCCCGCCTCGCGCCTTCTCCACCCTTCTCGTCTTGCGCTTTCTCCCCCCTCCTCCTCGCGCTTTCTCCCCCTCTCCCACCCCGCCTAGCAGTTGTTTCCCTCCTCCCCGCCTCGCGCTTTCTCCCCCCTTTTCCCCCAGCCTCGCGCTTTTTCACTCCCCTCCCCCACTCGCGCTTTCTCCCCGTTACTGCCTCGCGCTTTCTCCCCCCCCGCCATGCGCTTTCTCCACCCCTTCCCGCCTCGTGCTTTCTCCCCCCCTCCTCTAGCTTTCTCCCCCTGTCCCCCCCGCTTCGCAATTTCTCCCCCCTCCCCCCGCTCTCTCCCCCCCTCCCCGTCTCGCCCTTTCTTCCCCCCACCCCCTCCATCTCGCGCTTTCTCCACACCTCCTCGCGCTTTCTTCTCCCCGTCTCGGGCTTTCTCCCCCCCTCCCCCCGGCCTCGCGCTTTCTCCCCAACTCCTGCCCCGCCTCGCACATCCTCCCCTCCTCCCTTCTCGCCTCGCGCTTTCTCCCCCCCGCTTCGCGCTTTCTCCCCCCCCGCCTCGCGCTCTCTCCCCCCCTCCCCTCGCGCGCCCACTCCCCCCCGCCTCGCGCTATTCTCCCACTGCCTCGAGTCCACCCCCACCGCCTCGCGCCCATTGCCCCCATTACCCACACCCCCGCGCCGCCTCGTGCCCCCCCTCCTTGCGCTTTCTCACAAACCTCCGCGCTCTCTCCCCCCCCCCCGCTGTCTCCCCCCGGCCTCGCTGCCTCCATGCCGCCACCTTTCTTCACAACGCCAAACAAACCACCCCGAGGCACCCAACAACTCCCAACCACGGCCCCGACACCGTGGAAAGTGCGAGGTGGGGTGGAGGGGGGGGAGGAAGCTCGAGTCAGGGCAGATAGAAAACGCGACGCGGGGAGGGGGGGACACAAGCGCGAAAAGGGGAGGGGAGAAAGCGCGATGTGGGGGGCAGAGAAAGTGCGAGGCAGGGGAAGGGGGGAGAAAGTACGAGGCGGGGGGGACGGGGGGAGAAAGCGCAAGGAGGGGGGGAGAAAGTACGAGGCGGGAAGGGGTGGAGAAAGCGCATGGCGGGGGGGAGAAAGCGCGAGGGGGGGAGGGGGGGAGAAAGCTCGAGACGGTGAGGGGAGGGAGAAAACGCGAGGCGGGGATGGGGGGGAGAAAGGGCTAGGCGGGGGGAGAGAAGAAGCGAGGCGGAGGGGGAGGGGCGGAAAAAGTGCGAGACGGGGGAAGAGAAAGCGCGAGGCAGGGAGGGGTGGAGAGAGCGCGAGGCGGGGGGAGTGGGGGAGAAAGCGCGAAGCGGGGGGGAGGGGGTGAGAAAGTGCGAGGCGGTAAAGGGGGAAAAAAGCACGAGGCGGGGGGGAGAAAGTGGAGAAAACGGGAGGCGTGTGTAGCAGAAAGCGCGAGGCGGGGAGGGGGTGGAGAAAGTGCGAGGCGAGGAGCGGGACAGAAAGCGCTTTCTCCCCCCCCCGCCTCGCGCTTTCTCCTCTCCCCACCGCCTCACACTTTCTCCCCCCTCCACCCTCGCTTCGCGCTTTCTCCCCCCTCCCCTCCCGCCTCAGTTTCTCCTTCCTCGCATCGCGTTTTCTCTCTTCCCCACCTCGCGCTTTCTCCCCCCCGCCTCGCGCTTTCTCTCCCCCTCCCCGCCACACACTTTGTCCTATCCCCATGTCGCCCTTTCTCCTCTCGCGCCTCGCCCTTTCTCTCTCCCCTCCCCACCTCGCGCTTTCTCCCCCCTCCCCCCCACGCGCTTTCCCCTCTCCCCCCACACGCTTTCCCCCCCTCCCCCCACGCGCTTTCTCCCCCCCGCCTCGCGCTTTGTCATCCCCAGCCGCCTTCGTCTTTCTCCCCTTGCCTCGCGCATTCTCCCCCCTCGCGCTTTCTACCTCCCCCGCCTCGTGCCTTTTTCCCCCCCACCTCGCGCTTTCTCCCTCCCCCGCCACGCGCTTCCCCTCCCCCTCCCCGCCTCGCACTTTCTCCTTCCCTCCCCACCTCTCACTTTCTCCTCCTCCCCATCTCGCAATTTCTCCCCTACTCTCCCCCCGCCTCGCGCTTTCTCCCCCCCGTCTCAGTCTTTCTCTTTCCCTCCCCCCCGCCTCCTGCTTTCTCCAACCCCCGCCTCGCTCTTTCTTTCCTCCTCCCCCTCCGCCTCGCGCTTCCTCCCCCATTTACCTCCTCGCACTTTCTCCCCCCCGCCTCCCGCTTTTTCCCGCCCTCCCCCCCCGCCTCGCACTCTCTCCCCCCTTCCCCCGCCTCGCACTTTCTCCGCCCCCCGCCTCGCGCTTTCTCCCCCCCTCCCCCCCACATCGCACTTTCTCCCCTCCCCTTTTCGCGCTTTCTCCCCCCCTCCCCGCGTCGCGCTTTCTATCTGCCCCGACTCGAGCTTCCTCCCCCCCCTCCCCCCCACCTCGCACTTTCCCCGCGAGGTGGGGGGGGAGGGGGAGAGAAAGCGCGAGGCGGGGGGGAGGGGGGAGAAAGCGCGAGGCGGGGGGGGACGGGGAGAGAAGGCGCGATATGGGAAGGAGGGGAAAGCGCGAGGCAGGGGTGGAGAAATCGCGAGACGGAGGGGGAGGAGGGAGATAGCAGGAGACTGGGAGGGAGGGAGAAAGCGCGAGGCGGGGAGGTGGGGAAAAAGTGAGAGGCACTGAGGGGGTGGAGAAAGCGAGAGGCGGGGGGAGAAAGCGTGAGGCGAGGAGGAAGAGCAGAAAGCGCCGGGGGTGAGGAGAGGGAGAAAGCGCGAGGCGGGGAAGGGGGGGAGAAAGCGCGAGGCGGGGAAGGGGGGGAGAAAGCGCGAGGTGGGGAGGTGGGGGGGTAAGTGAGGGAGTAACTTTGTTAAACTTTGAGTGTAGATCTGAACTGAAAGCACAAGAAGGCATACGAGGAGGAACCTCGAAGAAGAAACTCGTGAAGGAGAAGCGAATCTCTGCGCAGGGAACAGACGGAGCCCCGAGCCCGGCTGCAACGGGAATAGCACTGCAAGAGAGCAATGGAACTCGAAGGAGCAACAGAGGAATAATGAATGAACAAAGGACAATGAATCAATAGAGAACGAAGAGTTTGAAGTAACTCCTGGGGTATAAGGGGGAACAAATTATAAAGCACAAAGCACAAAGCATCTTTGGAATGTGAGGGTCTCGCGCTTTCTCCCCCCCTCATTCCCCCCATCGCGCTTTCTCCCCCCTCCCGCCGTCTCCCCCCGGCCTCGCTGCCTCCATCCCGCCACCCTCTTGAACACCTTTAGATTCCTCAAGGATTTTTAGAAGTCCACCAAAACCCTTCCAGAACCCTCAGGAACCCCTTTAGATCCTTCAAGGACCCCTCTTAGACTACCAAATCCCTTCCAGAATCCTCTGGAACACATTTAGATCCTTCAAGGCCCTCTTGAAGACCACCAAAACCCTTCCACAACTCTATGGAACCCCTTTAGATCCTTCAAAGACTTCTTGAAGACCACCAAAACCCTTCCACAACCCTCTGGAACCACTTTAGATACTTCCAGGACCCCTCTGAGACCACCAAAACCCTTCCAAAACCCTATGGAACCGCTTTAAGTCTTTCAAAGACCACTTTGAGACCACCAAAACCCTTCAAGGACCCCTCTGGAACCTCTTTAGATAGTTCAAGGACCCCTCTGGAACCCCTTAAGATCCTTCATGGACCCCTCTGAGAACACCAAAACCCTTCCACAACCCTCTGGAACCCCTTTAGATCCTTCAAAGACCACTCTGAGACCACCAAAAATCTTCCAGAACCCACTGGAACCACTTTAGATCCTTCAAGGACCCTTTGAAGAGGACCAAAACTCTTCCAGAACCCTCTGGAACCCCTTTAGATCCTTCCAGGACATCTCTGAGACCACCAAAACCCTTCCAGAAACCTCTGGAACCTCTTTAGATCCTTCCAGGACACCTTGAAGACCACCAAAACCTTTCTAGAACCCTCTGGAACCCCTTTAGATCGTTCAAGGACCCCTCTGGAACCCCTTAAGATCCTTCATGGACCCCTCTGAGAACACCAAAACCCTTCCAGAACCCTCTGGAACCCTTTTATATCCTTCAAAGACCCCTCTGAGACCACCAAAACCCTTCCAGAACCATCTGGAACCCTTTTAGATCCTTCAAGGACCCCTTGAAGTCCACCAAAACCCTTCCAGAACCCTCTGGAACCCCTTTAGATCCTTCAAAGACCCCTTTGAGACTACCAAAACCCTTCGAGAAACCTCTGGAACCTCTTTACATTTTTCCAGGACCTCTCTGGGACAACCAAAACCCTTCCAGAACCCCCTGGAACCCATTTAGATCCTTCCAGGACCTTTCTGAGACCACCAAAACCCTTCCAGAACTCTCTGGAACCCTTTTAGATTCTTCAAAGACCCCTCTGAGACCAGCAAAACTCTTCCAGAACCCTCTGGAACGCCTTTAGGTCCATACAGGACCTCTCTGAGACAACCAAAACCACTCCAGAAACCTCTGGAACAACTTTAAATCCTTCCAGGACCCCTCTGAGACCACCAAAACCCTTTCAGAAGCCTCTGGAACCCCTTTCGATCCTTCCAGGACACCTCTGAGACCACCAAAACCCTTCCAGAACCTTCTGGAACCTTTTTAGATCCTTCAAGGTCTTTTGGAAAATCACCAAAACCCTTCCAGAACCCTCTGGAACCTCTTTAGACCCTTCAAAAACCCTTCTGTGTACACCAAAACCCTTCTAGAACCCTCTGGAACCCCTTTAGATCCTTCAAGGCCTTCTTAATACCACCAAAACCCTTCCAGAACTCTCTGGAACCCCTTTAGATCCTTCCAGGACCCTCTGGAACCCTTTTACATTCTTCCAGGACCCTTCTGAGTCCACCAAAACCCTTCCAGAACCGTCTGGAACTCCTTTAGATCTTTCGAGGACCCCTCTGGAACCCCTTTAGGTCTTTCAAAGACCCCTCGGATACCACGAAAACTCTTCCAGAACCCTCTGGAACCCCTTTAGAAGTTTTCTTCAATCTTCTTTCCTTCAAGAAAGTAACGTTATTAAACCAAGGAGCGGCTGCGGAGGCGTCGTCTGCTGTCGAGGCGTGAGTGGGAGCGGCTGAGGAGGGGGGAGCGTTGGTGGAGGGGTGGTTTGGAGGGTGGTGTCCGTGCTGAGGCGGTTTGTGTGAAGCGTCCATGGGGGCGTCGGGGCCGTGGTTGGGAGTTGTTGGGTGCCTCGGGGTGGTGTGTTTGGCGTTGGGGGTAAAGGTGGCGGCATGGAGGCGGCGGTGACGGGGGGAGACGGCGGGGGGGGAGAAAGCGCGGAGAGGGGGGAGAAAGCGCGAGGAGGCAAAGAGGGGGGGCGCGAGGCGGCGTGGGGGTGTGGGCGGTGGGGTCGATGGGCGAATGGCGGTGGGGGTGGACTCGAGGCAGCGGGAGGATAGCGCGAGGCGGAGGGGAGTGTGGGGGAGAAATCGCAAGATGGGGAAAGGATCGAGAAAGCGCAATTCAGGGGGGAGAAAGCGTGAGGCGGGGAGGGGGTGGAGAAAGTGCGAGGCGGGGGGAGAAAGCGCGATGTGGGGATGGGGGGGAAAAGTGGGAGATGGGGGGGAGAAAGCTCGAGGCGAGGGGGGAGAAAGCGCGAGGCAGTGGAAGGAGAAAGGACGACGTGGGGAGGAGGGAGAAAGCGCGATGCGGGAAGGGGGGAGAAAGTGCGAGGCGGAGGTGGGAGGGGGGAGATAGCGCGAGGCGGGGATGGGGTAAAGAAAGCGCGAGACGGGGAGAGGGAGAAAGCTCGAGGCGGGGGGAGAGAAATCGCGAGGCGGGGGGGGAGTGGAGGGAGAAAGCGCGAGGCGGGGGGGAAAAAAGCGCGAGGCGGGAGTGGGGTAGAGAAACCGGGAGACGGGGGGGGGGGGAGAAAGCTTGAGGCGGGGGGGGAGAAAGCGCGAGACGGGGAGGTGGGAGACGGTGAGGATGGGATCGAGTGCCTATGGGTTAAAATCAGAGGAGCCCACAAAAAGGGGGACTTTGTGCTGGGAGTCTCTTACAGAGCACCCAGCCAAGAAGCAGCAGCTGAGGAGCTCTTCTATAAACAGCTGGGGACAGTCTCTGAATCTCTGCCTCTTGGCCTTGGGGGGGACTGTAACTTTCCGGATATCTCCCTCCACAGTTCGCGCTTTCTCTCCCCTCCCCCCCCCTCGCGCTTTCTGCCCCCCTACCTGCCCCGCGCTTTCTCTCCCCCGCCTCGCGGTTTTTCCCCCACTCTCCGTCTCGCGCTTTCTCCCCCCCTCCCCGTCTCGCAATTTCTCCCCCCGTCCCTTCCCCCTGCCTCGTGATTTCTCCCGCACCCCCCCCGCGCTTTCTTCCCCCACATCCCCATCTCGCGCTTTCTCGACCCTCTTCCCCCCCTCGCGCTTTCTCCACCCCCTCCCCGCCTCGCGCTTTCTCACTCACTCCCCGCCTCACGCTTTCTCCTCCCCCGTCTCGCGCTTTGTCGTCCCCCCATCTCGCGCTTTCACTTCCCCTCCCCGTCTCGCGCTGTCTTCTCCCTTTCCCGCCCCGCGCTATTTCCCACTCTCCCCGCCTCGTGCTTTCTCCCTCCCCTGCACGCCTCGCGCTATCTCAACCCCTCTCCCCCGCCTCGCACTTTCTCCCCCCTTCCCCCCCGCCTCGCGCTTTCTCTCCCCCCGCCTCGCTATTTTTCCCTGCCCCACGTCTCGCTTTTCCCCCCCTCCCCGTCTTACGCTTTCTCCACCCCCCCGCCTCGCGCTTTCTCCCTCCCCCGCCCCGCGCCTTTTTCCCCCCCTCCCCCTCCGCATCGCACTTTCTCCAACCCTCCCCGTCTCGCGCTTTCTCTCCCCCCCGCCACGCGCTCCCTATCCCCCTCCCCCCCGCCTCGCTCTTTCTCCCCCCCTCCCCACCTCGCGCTTTCTCCCCCCCTCCCCCTCCGCCTCGCGCTTTCTCCCCCCCTCCCTCCCAACCTCGCGCTCTCTCCCCTCTCCCTGCCTCGCACTTTCTCCCCCTCCCCGTCTCGCGCTTTCTCCCCCGGCCTCGCGCTTTCTCTCCCCCCCGCCACGCGCTTTCTCCCCCCCTCCCCCCCACCTCGCACTTTTTCCCCCCCTCTCCCCCCGTCTCGCTCTTTCTCCCCCCCACCCATCTTGCGTTTTCTCCCCCCCTTCCCGCCTCGAACTTTCTCCACCCACTCCTCACCTCGCCATTTCTCCCCCCGCCTCGCCATTTCTCCCCCCCTCCCCCTCAGCCTGGCACTTTTTCCCTCCCTCCACCCCTGCCTCTCACTTTCTCCCCCTTCCGTCTCGTGCTTTCCCCCCACCCCCCGCCTCGCTCTTTCTCCCTCCCCTCCCCGTCTCGAGCATTCTCGAGTGGTCTTCAAGACGACTTTGAAGGATCTAAAGGGGTTCCAGAGGGTTCTGGAAGGTTTTGGTGGTCTCAGATGGGTCTTTCAAGGACCTAAAGGGGTTCGAGAGAGCTCTGGAAGGGTTTCGGTGGTCTTCAAGAAGTCCTGGAAGGATCTAAATGGGTCCCAGAGGGTTCTGGAAGGGTTTTGGTGGTCTCAGATGGGTCCTTAAAGATCTAAAGGGGTTCCAGAGGGTTCTGGAAGGGTTTTGGTGGACTTCAAGGGGTCCTTGAATGACCTAAAGGAGTTCCAGAGGGTTCTGGAAAAGTTTTAGTAGTCTCAGAGTGGTCTTTGAAGGATCTAAAGGGGTTCCAGAGGGTTGTGGAAGTATTTTGGTGTTCTCAGAGGGGTCCATGAAGGATCTTAAGGGGTTCCAGAGGGGTCCTTGAATGATCTAAAGGGGTTCCAGACGGTTCTAGAAAGGTTTTGGTGGTCTTCAAGGTGTCCTGGAAGGATCTAAAGAGGTTCCAGAGGGCTCTGGAAGGGTTTTGGTGGTCTCAGAGGGGTCCATGAAGGATCTTAAGGGGTTCCAGAGGGGTCCTTGAATGATCTAAAGGGGTTCCAGACGGTTCTAGAAAGGTTTTGGTGGTCTTCAAGGTGTCCTGGAAGGATCTAAAGAGGTTCCAGAGGGCTCTGGAAGGGTTTTGGTGGTCTCAGATGGGTCCATGAAGGATCTAAAGGGGTTCCAGAGGGTTCTGGAAGGGTTTTGGTGGTCTCAGAGAGCTCCTGGAAGGATCTAAGGCGTCGTCGGGGCCGTGGTTGGGAGTTGTTGGGTGCCTCGGGGTGGTGTGTTTAGCGTTGGGGGTAAAGGTGGCGGCATGGAGGTGGCGGTGATGGGGGGAGACGGCGGGGGGGGAGAAAGCGCGGAGGGGACAGGGGTGGAGAAAGCGCGAGACGGGTAGGGGAGGGGATTAAAAAGCACGAGACGGGGAGGGAAAGAGGGGGGCGGGGGGAGAAAGCGCGAGACGGGGGGGAGGGGGGGAGAAAGTGCGAGGCGAGGAGGGACAGGGGGAGAAAGCGCGAGGCGGGGGGGAGGGGGAGACAAAGTGCTAGGCTAGGGGGGAGGGGGGAGAAAGAGCGAGGCGGTAAAGGGGGAAAAAAGCGCGAGGCGGGGAGGGGAGAAATTGCGAGGCGGGGGGGGAGGGGTGGAGAAAGCGTGAGGCGGGGGGGGATGGGGGAGAAAGTGCGAGGCGGGGGGGAGAAAGCGCGAGGCGGGGGGTGAGGGGGGAGAAAGTGCGAGGCGGGGGGAAGAGGAAGCGCGAGGCGGGGGGAGGGGGAGAGGAAGCGAGAGGGGGGTGGAGGGGGGGAGAAAGCGCGAGACAGGAAGGGAATTGAGAAAGCGCGAGGCGGGGGGGAGAGAAAGCAGGAGGCAGGGGGGAGGGGAGAAACCGCAGGGAGGAGGAGGGGAGAAAGCGCCAGGTGGGGAGGGAGAAAGCACGAGGTGGGGAGGGGAGGAGAAAGCACGATGCGGGGAGGGAGAAAGAGCGAGGCAGGAAAGAGAGAAATCGTAATGCGGGGGGGGGAGAATGTGCGAGGCGAGGGGGGAAGGGGGGAGAAAGTGCGAGGCGGGGGGGGAGAATGCGCGAGGCGGGGGGGAGGGGGGAGAAAGTGCGAGGCGGGGGGGAAGGGAGGGAGAAAGCTCGAGGCGGGGTTGGGGGGAGAAACCGCGAGGCGGTAAAGGGGGGAGAAAGTGAGAGGCAGGGAGAGGAGAAAGTGCGAGGCGGGGGGGAGGGGGGGAGGAAGCGCCAGGCAAGGAAGGGGTGGAGAAAGCGCGAGGCGGGGGGGGAGACAGCACGAGGCAGCGGTGGGGAGAAAGAGCGAGGCGGTAGGGGGAGAAAGCGAGAAGTGGGGGTGTAGAAATCGCGAGGTGGGGGGTGAGAATGCGCGAGGCGGGCGGGAGAAAGAATTGGGGGAGGGAAAAAGCACGGGGCGGGAGGTAGGGGGGGAGAAAGCGCGATGTGGGGTGGAGAAAGCACGAGGCGAGGAGGGGGGGAGAAAGTACGAGGAGGGGCGGAGAAAGCGCGAGGCAGGGAGGGGGGATGAAAGAGCGAGGCGGGGGAGGGGGTGAGAAAGAGCGTGGCGGGGGGGATAAAGCGCGAGGCGCGGGGGGAGAAGGAGCGAGGTGGGGGGGAGGGTGGAGAAAGTGCGAGGCGGGAAGGGACGGGGGGAGAAAGGGAGAGGCGGGGAGGGGGTTGAGAAAGCGTGAGGTGGGGGGAGAAAGCGCGAGGCGGGGGGGGAGGGGGGAGAAAGTGGGAGGCGGGGGGGAGGGGTGGAGAAAGCGCGAGGTTGCGGGGAGAAAGCGCGAGGCGGGGGGGGTGAAATCGCGAGGCGGGGGGAGGGGGAAGAAAGTGCGAGGCGAGGGGGGGAGAAAGCGCGATTCGGGGGGGGAAAGAGTGAGGCTTTGGGGGGAGAAAAAGCGAGATGGGGGGAGAAAGGGAGAGGCGGTAGGGGAGAAAGCGCAAGGCGGGGAGGGGGGGGAGAAAGGGAGAGGCGGGAAGGAGGGGAGAAAGTGCGAGGCGGGGGGGAGAAAGAGAGAGTTGGGGGAGGGAGAAAGCACGAGGCCGGTGGTGAGGGGGGAAGAAAGCGCGAGGCGGGGTGGGAGAAAGAGCGAGGTGGGGGGGGGAGGGGGGAGAAAGTGCGAGGCAGGAAGGGACAGGGGGAGAAAGCGAGAGGTGGGGAGGGGAGAAAGTGCGAGGCGGTGGGGGGAGAATGCGAAAGGCGAGGAGGGAGGAGGGGAGAAAGCGCGAGACGGGGAGGGGGGGAGAAAGAGCGAGACGGGGAGGGGGGATGAAAGCACGAGACGGGGAGGGAGAAAGAGCAAGACGGGGAGAGGGGAGAGAAAGCGCGACACGGGGATGGGGGAGGAGAATGCGGGAGGAGGGGAGGGTGGAGAAAGCGCGAGACGGGGATGGGGGGGAAAATGCACGAGACCGGGAGGGGGGGAGAAAGCGCAAGGCGGGTGTGGAGAGAAAGCGCGAGGCGGGGAGGGGGTGGAGAAAGCGCGAGGCGGAGGGGGGGAGAAAGCGCGGGGAGGGGAGGAGAAAGCGGGAAGCGCGGAGGGGGTGGAGTAAACTCGAAGCGGGGAGAGGGTGGAGAAAAGGGGAGGGGTGGAGAAAGCGCGAGGTGGAGGGGGGAGGGGAGAGAAAGCGAGAAGCGGGGGGGAAGGGGGGAGAAAGGGTGAGGCGGGGTAGAGATGGGGAGAGAAAGCACGAGGCGGGTGGGCAGAAAGCGCGAGGTGGGGGGGAGAAAGCGTTAGGTGGGGTGTGGGGGAGAAAGCGCGAGGCAGGGAGGGGATGGACAAAGCGCGAGGCGGGGCGGGGATGGACAAAGCGCGAGGCGGGGAGTGGGGGAGAAAGTGCGAGGCGGGGGGGGAGTAAGTAAGGGAATAACTTTGTTAAACTTTGAGTGTAGATCTGGACTGAAAGCACAAGAAGGCATCCAAGGAGGAACCTCGAAGGAGAAACTCGTGAAGGAGAAGCGAATCTCTGCGCAGGGAACAGACGGAGCCCCGAGCCCGGCTGCAACGGGAATAGCACTGCAAGAGAGCAATGGAACTCGAAGGAGCAACAGAGCAATAATGAATGAACAAAGGACAATGAATCCATAGAGAACGAAGAGTTTGAAGTACCTCACGGTGTATAAGGGGTAACAAATTATAAAGCACAAAGCACAAAGCATCTTTGGAATGTGAGGGTCTCGCGCTTTCTCCCCCCCCCCCCCGCCTTCCGCTTTCTCCCCCCCACTCTCACTTTCTCCCCCCTCGCCTCGCGCTTTCTCTCCCCCCCCGCCTCGCGCTTTCTTCCCCCCTCCCCGTCTCGCGCTTTTTTCCCCCCTACCCCCCCGCATCGCTCTTTCTCCTCCTCCCTCCCCGCCTCACACTTTCCTCCCTCCCCGTGCTTTCTCCCCCCTGTGCTTTCTCCCCCCCGCCTCGCACTTTCTCTCCCCCCGTGCTTTCTCCTCCACTGCCTCGAGCTTACTCCCCTCCGTCTCACGCTTTGTCCCCCCCCACCCGTCTCGCGCTTTCTCCCCCCCTCCCCCCCTCGTGCTTTCTTCCCCCCCGCCTCGCGCTTTCTCCCCCCCCCGCGCTTTCTTACAGCCCCGCCTCGCGCTTTCTCCACCCCTCCCCTCCTCACACTTCCTCATTCCCTCCCCCACCCGCCTCGCGCTTTCTCCCCCACCCCACCTCGCACTTTCTTCCCCCCCGCCTCGCGCTTACTCCCCCCCTCCCTCCCCGCTTTGCGCTTTCTCCTCCCCCCCTCCCCACCTCACGCTTTCTCCCCCCCCGTGCTTTCTCCCCCCCTCCCCCACCCGCCTCGCGCTTTCTCCCCTCCCGTGCTTTTTCCCCCCGTCTCACGCTTACTCCCCCCCCGCCTCGCGCTTTCTCCCCCCCGCCTCGCGCTTTTCCCCCCTCCCCCCGCCTCGCGCTTTCTCCTCCCCCCTCCCCGCCTCACGCTTTCTCCCCCGCCTCGCGCTTTCTCCCCCCCCCGCTTTCTCCCCCCCCGTCTCGCGCTTTCTCCCCCCCGCCTCGCGCTTTCTCCCATCCTCCCCCCCGGCCTTGCGCTTTCTCATCCCCCTTCCTCGCCTCGCGCTTTTTCCCCCTTCTCTTCACGCTTTCTCCCCCCCTCCCCCCTAGCATCTCGCATTCTCCCCCCCCTCCCCCCCGCCTCGCCCTTTCTCCCCCCCTCCCCGCCTCGCGCTTAACCCTTACAGTTAGGGTTAGGGTTAAGGGTTAGGGTTAGGGTTAGGGTTAGGGTTTAGGGTTAGGGTTAGGGTTAGGTGTTAGGGTTAGGGTCGTTAGGGTTAGGGGTTAGGGTTAGGGTTAGGGTTAGGTTTAGGGTTAGGGTTAGGGGTTAGGGTTAGGGTTAGGGTTAGAGTTCTTGGTTAAGGTTAGGGTTAGGGTCATTAGGGTTAGTGTCAGGGTTAGGGTTATGGTTAGGTGGGGAGGGGTTGGAGAAAGCGCGAGGCGGGGAGGGAAAACGCGCGAGGCGGTGGGGGTGGACTCGAGGCAGCGGGAGGATACGCAAGGCGGGGGGGACTGGGTTCACGAGGGGAGGGGGGAGATAGCGCGAGGCGGGGGGCAGTAAGCGCGAGGCGGGGAGAGGGGGAGGAAGCGCAAAGGGAGGAATGATGGAAGAAAGCGCGAGGTGGGGTGGGAGGGGGGAGATAGGGCGAGACGGGGGGAGGCAGGAGAAAGCGCAAGGTGGGGAGGGAGAAAGCGTGAGGCGGGGGGAGGGGGGGAGAAAGCGAGAAGTGGGATGGGAGGGAGAAAGCGCGAGGCAATGGGGGGAGAAAGCACGAGAAGGGGGGGAGAAATTGCGAGGTGGGGGGGACGGGGTGAGAAAGCGAAGGGGGCGGGGGGAGGGGGGGAGAAAGCGCGAGGCGGGGGTTGAGAAAGCGCGAGGCGGGGACGGGGAGAGGAAACGTGAGGCGCGGTGGGACGAAGGAAGAAAGCGCGAGGGGCGTGGGGATGGGGGGAGAAAGTGCGAGACGGGGGGAGGGAGAAAGCACGAGGCAGGGAGGGAGAAATCGCGAGGTGGGGACAAGGGGAAAAAGCACAAAGTGGTTGGGGACGGGGGGAGAAAGCGCGAGGGGGCAGGAGAAAGTGCGAGACTTGAAGGGAGAGAGAAAATGCGAGGTGTGGGTGGGAGAAAGCGCGAGGCGGGGGGGAAAAAGCGCGAGACGGAGGGAGATGGGGGAAGTAAGCGCGAGGCCGGTGGGGAGGGCAGAAAGGGCGATGCTGGGACGGTAGAGAAACCGCGAGGCGGGGGGGGGAGAAAGCGCGAGACGGGGAGGAGAGGAGATATCGCGAGGCGGGGAGGGGGCAGAGATATCGCGAGGCGGGGAGGGGGGCAGAGCTATCGCGAGGCGGGGAGGGGGCAGAGCTATCGCGAGGCGGGGAGGGGGCAGACAGCTCACAGGGACTCCTTACATTGACAGCCGCACTACCGCTCTGGTGCCGAGGAGCAATAGTTTATTCTCCAAAGGGAGTTTCTATTGATACTCTTCCGGTTCCTCTGCGGCCAATGCTGAAGCGCTTCTCGTTCAGATCCCATCGCGCTCCCATGCGCTCTTTCCACCCTTTATGACTCTTCTGGTCGGGAGAAAGCAGCTCCATCAGTTCTCCAAACAGGGCTCTCCGGGTCTGCCAGAGTGCACAGAACATCCTGAGCGGAATCTGCAGCTGTTCCTGCAGGGCAGACACTGAGCTCGGGCCCTGCGCTGGGGAGAAACCCAGGAGATTGCCGAGAACCTCTGTGCCCACATCCTCCCTGCCAGGAGGAGCGGCTTTGGATCTCAGCACAGGGTTCTGTTCTCCACCCTTCCAGGCCCTACAGAACACTGCTCTCAAGGCCTCTGCCTTCAGCATTCTGCTTTGGACCCTTTCAGGCCCTCAGAATGGAGAACGGTTCTCCTCATTCCAGGACCTCTCTGACACCACCAAAACCCTTCCAGAACCCTCTGGAACCCCTTTAGATCATTCCAGGACCCCTTGAAGTCCACTAAAACCTTCCAGAACCCTCTGGAACCCCATTTATGTCCTTCAAGGACCCCTCTGAGACCACCAAAACCCTTCCAGAACCCTCTGGAACCCCTTTAGATCCTTGAAGGACCACTTGAAGTCCACCAAAACCCTTCCAGAACCCTCTGGAACCCCTTTAGGTGGTTAAAAGACCCCTCTGATTCCACCAAAACCCTTCCAGAATCCTTTGGAACCCTTTTAGATCCTTCAAGGTGTTCTTTAAGACCACCAAAACCCTTCCAGAACCCTCTGGAACCTCTTTACATCCTTCAAAGACCCCTCTGAGACCACCAAAACCCTTCGAGAATCCTCTGGAACTCCTTTAGATCCTTCCAGTACCCCTTTGAGACCACCAAAACCCTTCCAGAACCCTCTGGAACCCCTTTAGAAGTTTTCTTCAATCTTCTTTCCTTCAAGAAAGTAACATTTGTAAACCAAGGAGCGGCTGCGGAGGCGTCGTCTGCTGTCGAGGCGTGAGTGGGAGCGGCTGAGGAGGGGGGAGCGTTGGTGGAGGGGTGGTTTGGAGGGTGGTGTCCGTGCTGAGGCGGTTTGTGTGAAGCGTCCATGGGGGCGTCGGGGCCATGGTTGGGAGTTGTTGGGTGCCTCGGGGTGGTGTGTTTGGCGTTGGGGGTAAAGGTGGCGGCATGGAGGCGGCGAGGCCGGGGGGAGACGGCGGGGGGGGGAGAAAGCGTGGAAAGGGGGGAGAAAGCGCGAGGCGGCGAGGAGGGGGGGCGCGAGGCGGCGCGGGGGTGTGAGCGGTGGGAGCGATGGGCGCGAGGCGGTGGGGGTGGACTCGAGGCAGCGGGAGGATAGCGCGAGGTGGGGAGGAGTGGGTGCGCGAGGGGAGGGGGGGAGAGAGCGCGAGGAGGGGAGGGGGAGAAAGCGCAAAGGGAAGAAGGGGGGGAGAAAGCGCAAGGCGGGGGAGGGGGGGAGGAAGCGCGAGGTGGGGGGTGTAGAAAGCGCGAGGCTGGGAGAGGAGAAAGAGAGACTTGGGGGAGGGAGAAGTAGCGAGGCGGGGGAGGGACAGGGGAGAAAGCGCAAGGGGGCGGGGGGAAGGGGGGGTGAAAGCGTGAGACTGGGGGAGGGAGAAAGCACGAGGTGGGGAAGCGGGGTAAAAACGCGAGGCGGGGAGGGTGGATAAAGCTCGAGGAGGAGAGGGGAGGGAGAAAGCATGGGGCGGGGTGGGGGTGGAGAAAGTGCGAGGCGGAGGGAGAGGGGGGAAGTAAGAGCGAGGCCGGTGGGGAGGGCAGAAAGGGCGACGCGGGCACGGTGGAGAAAGCGCGAGGTAGGGGAGGGGGGGAAAAAGCTCAAGGTGGGGAGGGGGTACAGAAAGCGCGAGACGTGGGGGGGAGAACGTGCGAGGCGGGGGAGGAGAAAGCGCGAGGCGGAGAGGGGGGGAAGAATGCGCGAGGCATGGGGGAGGGGAGAAAGCACGAGGCGGGGACGGGGGGAGAAAGTGCGAGACGGGGGTGGAGAATGCGCGAGGGTGGGGACAGAAAGCGCGAGGTGGGGGAGAGAAAGGGCAAAGTGGGGAGGGGGGGAGAAATCACGAGGCAGGGGGGAGGGGGAAGAAAACGCGAGGCGGGGGGAACAAAGAACAGGGCGGGAGGGGAGGTGTGGGAGAAAGCGAGACGTGACCGCAGGGGGAAGATAGCGTGAGACGGTGGGGGAGAAATCGTGAGACGGGGAGGGGGGGAGAATGCGAGAGACTGAGGGGGGGAGAAAGCGCGGGGCGGGGGGAGAAGAGAGGGAGAAAGCGCAAATCGGGGAGAGGAGGGGTGGAGAAAGCGCGTGGTGGGGGGGGAGAAACAGCGAGATGGGGTGCGAGGGAAGCGCGAGGCGCGGGGGAAGGGAGGAAAAGCGCGAAGCGGGAGGGGGGAGAAAGCGCGAGGTGGGGGGAGGGGGATAAAAGCGCGAGGCGGGGGGGGAGAAAGAACGAGGCGGGGGGAGGGGTGGAGAAAGTGAGATGCGAGGTGGGAGGGGGAGATAGAACGAGACGGGGGTGAGAAAGCACGAGACGGGGAGGGGGGGAGAAAGCACGAGAAGGGGATGGGGGGTGAGAATGCACGAGACCGGGAGGGGATGGAGAAAGCGCGAGGCGGGGGGGGGGGGGGAGAAAGTTACTGCATCCCTGTGCCTCTGCCGAAGAGAGGGACACCGCTAAAGGAAAAGCCGGAGAGAAATGGGAATTGAAGCAATGTCATCCGCAGAAGTAAACCAACATCCCTTTTTCCTCCCAGCTTTGCCGCTCTGCCTCCTGCAGCCCTCGAAGGTCTCCCCCGAGGTGAGTACGGGTGTGTGAGCGTCCATGAGCGGTGCCGGCACACGGGGGAGGAGGGCTGGGGGGGCGCAGAGCTGAGGGCACCCGGGACTCGTGGCCACCACCATCCCCTCTGCCCTCCCGCAGAGCACCGGGGGCACAGCAGCGTTCCCCTCGCTGCGAGACCCCTCCACGCTGAGCGCTGCCGGTGAGGTGCACAGCAGCGCCCTCGGGGCTCTCTGTCTCTGCGCACGGTGTCCCCCGGGTAAAGGCATTCGCTCACACCTGCGCAAAACCACAGCAGAAGGCACTTCAAATGGATCATTGCTCCCTTTCCCCCCATCAGGAGCCCTCCGCTTCTCCAACATGGCGGCAGCCACGCCCGAGCCCACCCCACCCGTCTGGAGGAGGCGAACCATGGGCTCTCCAAAATGGCAGCTGCGTAGGGGCCGTGGCTGCCAACCCTCACACCTCAACAGTGGCTGCAGGTGCCCGACAGGCGGAGAGAGGGGGGATTGTACAGCCTGGAGAGGGGAAGGCTTTGATGGGGAGAAAGATCATCCATCTCCTCCTCCATCTCCTCCTCCATCTCCTCCTCCATCTCCCCCATCTCCTCCATCTCCTCCTCCATCTCCTCCATCTCCTCCATCTCCTCCTCCATCTCCTCCTCCATCTTCTCCTCCATCTCCTCCTCCATCTTCTCCTCCATCTCCTCCATCTCCTCCTCCATCTCCTCCTCCATCTCCTCCATCTCCTCCTCCATCTTCTCCTCCATCTCCTCCATCTCCTCCTCCATCTCCTCCTCCATCTCCTCCTCCATCTCCTCCATCTCCTCCATCTCCTCCATCTTCTCCTCCATCTCCTCCATCTCCTCCTCCATCTCCTCCTCCATCTCCTCCATCTCCTCCTCCATCTCCTCCATCTCCTCCATCTCCTCCTCCATCTCCTCCTCCATCTTCTCCTCCATCTTCTCCTCCATCTCCTCCTCCATCTCCTCCTCCATCTCTTCCTCCATCTCCTCCTCCATCTTCTCCTCCATCTCCTCCATCTCCTCCTCCATCTCCTCCTCCATCTCCTCCATCTCCTCCTCCATCTCCTCCATCTCCTCCATCTCCTCCTCCATCTCCTCCTCCATCTCCTCCTCCATCTCCTCCTCCATCTCCTCCTCCATCTCCTCCATCTCCTCCTCCATCTCCTCCATCTCCTCCTCCATCTCCTCCTCCATCTCCCTCCATCTCCTCCTCCATCTCCTCCATCTCCTCCATCTCCTCCTCCATCTCCTCCTCCATCTCCTCCATCTCCTCCTCCATCTCCTCCTCCATCTCCTCCTCCATCTCCTCCTCCATCTCCTCCTCCATCTCCTCCTCCATCTCCACCATCTCCTCGTGTCCTCTCCTCTCCAGATCGGTCGTTCCTTCTCCACTCCTGAAGCCCTCCAAGAACTTCTCCCCATCTCCTCGAAGCCCTCTCAGGACTTCGTCTTCCGAGTGGACGACTTTGAGGCCCTTTATGGCATTCAGGATCTTCACTGTTGAAGGTTACGAACCTCTCCATTCATCACCACCCAATAGACCTCTGATGGTCGTTGTCTTCTTCTCCCTCTCTTCCCACCACCTCCGCAGGAACCCATCAGGTCCACGGCAGCTCCTTCCAGTTGGAGATGAGTCCAGAGGGCTTCAGCGCCACCTTCACTCCCGTGAGTGGACACCTAAAAGGGACCTCCTGAGCTCTATGGAACGTTCTGGAGATCTTTGGATCCTAGAGAAGGTTCTGGAGATCTTTGGGCCCCCATGAAGGTTCTGCAGAGATCTTTGGTTCCTCCATGGAGGTTCTGCAGAGATCTTTGGTTCCTCCATGGAGGTTCTGCAGAGATCTTTGGGGCCTCCAGAATGTTCTCGAGAGATCTTTGGTTCCTCCATGAAGGTTCTGCAGAGCTCTTCGGTTCCTCCTCCAGAAGGTTGTGAAGCTCCTCCAGAAGGTTCCAGAGCTCTCAGGTCCTCTTCCAGAAGGTTCCAGGAGCCTTTGAGAAGGTTCTGGAGCTCCGATGGTCTCAGGTTCTCCGTCTCCGTAGGTTTCCCGGTGGAGTCGTTGTCCATTGATGCTCAGTGGACGTTGGCTTTGGGCGCCCCTCGTTACGGCCACCGCGGTTGTCTCGTCCTTCTCCAGCGCCGAGAAGACTCCTGGGACCTCCTCGGAGACGCCCTCGGACCTCAGGACACAGGGGACAACCGGAGGGTCTCCATCATTGAGGTCCTCACGTTGAGGTCCTCACTTTGAGGTATTTACGTTGAGGTCCTCACATTGAGGTCTTCATTTGAGGTCTTCACGTTGAGGTCCTCGTGGTCTCCCAGGTGGGCGGAGCCTTTGGGTCGTCCCTCTGCGCTGTGGACACGGATGGAGACGTTTCGGCCAAAGTCATACTGGTGGGAACGCCCTTCTTCTACGGAGGGGGCAGTGGTGGACGTGTGGACCTCTGTGACCTCCACCGCGAGGTGAGACCTCATCCCACCACCTGAGGACCTCCTAAACCCTCTGAAGACCCCATCCCACCACCTGAGGACCTCCTAAACCCATCTGGACACCCCATCCCACCACGGGAGGACATCCTAAACCCACTGGAGACCCCATCCCACCACCTGAGGATCTCCTAAACCCACTGGAGACCCCATCCCACCACCTGAGGACCTCCCAAACCCTCTGGAGACCCCATCCCAACACCTGAGGACCTCCTAAACCTCCCTGGAGACCCCATCCCACCACCTGAGGACCTCCTAAACCTCCCTGGAGACCCCATCCCACCACCTGAGGACCTCCTAAACCTTTATAGAGACCCCATCCCACCACGGGAGGACATCCTAAACCCAGTGGAGACCCCATCCCACCACCTGAGGATCTCCTAAACCCCTCTGGAGACCCTATCCCACCACCTGAAGACCTCCTAAACCCTCTGGAGACCCCATCCCACCACAAGAGGACCTCCTAAACCCTTTAAAGACCCCATCCCACCACCTGAGGACCTCCTAAACCCCTCCGGAGACCCCATCCCACCACCTGAGGGTCTCCTAAACCCCTCTGGAGACCCCATCCCACCATCTGAGGACCTCCTAAACCTTTATAGAGACCCCATCCCACCACTGAGGACCTCCTAAACCCCTATGGAGACACCATCCCACCACCTGAGGACCTCCCAAACCATATGGAGACCCCATCCCACCACCTGAGGACCTCCTAAACCGTCTAAAGACCCCATCCCACCACCTGAGGACCTCCTAAACCCTCTGGAGACCCCATTCCACCGCCTGAGGACCTCCTAAACCCTCTGGAGACCCCATCCCACCGCCTGAGGACCTCCTAAACCCCTCTGGAGACCCTATCCCACCACCTGAGAACCTTTTAAACCCCTCTGGAGACCCCATCCCACCACCTGAGGACCTCCCAAACCCTCTGAAGACCTCATAACACCAATGAGGACCTCCTAAACCACTCTGGAGACCCCATCCCACCACCTGAGGACCTCCCAAACCCTCTGGAGACCCCATTCCACAACCTGAGGACCTCCTAAACCCCTCTGGAGACCACATCCCACCACCTGAAGACCTCTCAAACACTCTGGAGACCCCATCCCACAACCTAAGGACCTTCCAAACCCTATGGAGACCCCATCCCACCACCTGAGGACCTCCCAAATCCCTATGGAGACCCCATCCCACCACCTGAGGACCTCCTAAACCCTCTGGAGACCCCATCCCACCACCTGAGGACCTCCTAAACCCTCTGGAGATCCCATCTCACCACTGAGGACCTCTCCAGGCCCCGCGGCTTCGCTGTGGTCGTGTCCTCCGTGGAGCTCCTGGTCATCTTCTGGGTGGCTTTGGTGCCACCGTGGCCAAAGTTGGGGACGTGGATGGTGACCGTTGGCCCGAAGTGGCCATCGGAGCACCTCTGGAGGACAACGAGAGCGGCGCCGTCTGCATCTTCAGAGGACGATGGGATGGAGTCCACCTCATGTACATCCAGGTGGGACCTTCGGGAGGTGGAGAGCGATGGGGAGGGAGAAGGTTCTGGTGGTGGAATGTCCTCTAATGGAGTACTTTGGGTTCTTCTGGTGGTGGAATGTCCTCCAATGGAGAACTTTGGGTTCTTCTGGTGGTGGAATGTCCTCCAATGGAGAACTTTGGGTTCTTCTGGTGGTGGAATGTCCTCCAGATGGAGAACTTTGGGTTCTTCTGGTGGTGGAACCTTCTGGAGATGTCAAAGCTCTTCTGGTGGAGCTGTGGTGGCTTTGGCTCTTGGAGAAGACCCATCTCCTGAAGGTCCTTCCGTCCATCACAGCGCATCTCCGGCCACCGCTTCTCCCTCCGCCATTTTGGCCGCTCCCTCCGTGGTGGACGGGACCTTCCGGAGGCCCTTCTTCCCGACGTGGCCGTCGGCGCAAGAGGACCCCTTCTTCTCCTCAGGTGGGTCCCATCACGGACAGCAGAGATGGAGAAGAGGTCCTCTTGGGCCACCGCTTCTCCAGCATCTTCTTCTCCATCTCCTCAAGGTCACGGCCGCGTCTTCGCGGCGGCGCAACGGTGACCTTTCAACCTCCAGAGGTCCTCGAGGCCACCGGGAGATGTCACCAAGAGGACCCGACTCTACGGGAGGTGTCCAAAGTCCACATCTGCTTCCAGGGCACCAAAGCCACCAATGATACCTACGGTGAGGACCTCCAAAACCCTCCGGAGATGTCCTCAAGGGGCTCCAGATCTTCTCCAGGACCTCCTGAACCCCTCTGAGATGTCCTTATGGCCTTCAGAACCCCTCTGAGATGTTCCTATGGCCTTCAGAACCCCATTGAGATGTCCTTATGGCCTTCAGAACCCCCTGAGATGCCCTCAGATCTTCTCAAGGACCTCCTGAACCCCTCTGAGATGTCTTTATGGCCTTCAGAACCCCTCTGAGATGTCCTCATGGTATTTAGAACCCCATTGAGATGTACTTATGGCCTCCAGAACCCCATTGAGACTCCATCCGTCCCCTTTAGATGTCCCCCCAGGACCTCCTCAACCCCTCTGAGATGTCTTTATGGCCTCCAGAACCTACTGAGATGCCGTCCGTCCCCTTTAGATGTCCCCCTGGTTTCCCGCAGGTTCCAAACTGTCCGTTACACTTCCGTTCCGGGCGACGTTGGATCCCGGGTGGACATCACCGTGAGCGGTGTTTGTGGGGGTTGGGGGGACACTTCTTGGGACGGAACGAGTGGCGTTGGGACGACGTTGTTGGGTGGTGTCCATCGCGGTGGTGGTGAGAGAGACGGTGGGACGGGGGGACGGAATGGGGGGACGGACAGGTGGGGGGAACTCTTTCTCTGTGGCACAGTGTCCTCCTCTCGGTTCCTCCTCCAGAAGGTTCCAGAGCTCTCGGTTCCTCCTCCAGAAGGTTCCAGAGCTCTCGGTTCCTCCTTTAGAAGGTTCCGGAGCTCTCGGTTCCTCCTCCAGAAGGTTCCGGAGCTCTCGGTTCCTCCTTTAGAAGGTTCTGGAGCTCTTGGTTCCTCCTCCAGAAGGTTCCGGAGCTCTCAGGTCCTCCTACAGAAGGTTCTGAAGCTCCTCCAGAAGGTTCCGCAGCTCTCAGGTCCTCTTCCAGAAGGTTCCAGGAGCTCTGGAGAAGGTTCTGGAGCTCCGATGGTCTCAGGTTCTCCGTCTCCGTAGGTTTCCCGGTGGAGTCGTTGTCCATTGATGCTCAGCGGACGTTGGCTTTGGGCGCCCCTCGTTACGGCCACCGCGGTTGTCTCGTCCTTCTCCAGCGCCGAGAAGACTCCTGGGACCTCCTCGGAGACGCCCTCGGACCTCAGGACACAGGGGACAACCGGAGGGGCTCCATCGTTGAGGTCCTCACGTTGAGGTCTTTATTTGACGTCTTCACGTTGAGGTCTTCACTTTGAGGTCTTCACGTTGAGGTCCTCGTGGTCTCCCAGGTGGGCGGAGCCTTTGGGTCGTCCCTCTGCGCTGTGGACACGGACGGAGACGGTTCGGCCAAAGTCATACTGGTGGGAACGCCCTTCTTCTACGGAAGGAGCAGTGGTGGCCGTGTGGACCTCTGTGACCTCCACCCCGAGGTGAGACCGCATCCCACCACCTGAGGACCTCCTAAACCCTCTGGATACCCCATCCCACCACCTGAGGACCTCCTAAACACCTATGGAGACCCCATCCCACCACCTGAGGACCTCCTAAACCCTCTGGAGACCCCATCCCACCACCTGAGGACCTCCTAAACCCCTCTGGAGACCCCATCCCACCACCTGAGGACCTCCTAAACCCCTCTGGAGACCCCATCCCACCACCTGAGGGCCTCCTAAACCCTTATGGAGACCCCATCCCACCACCTGAGGACCTCCTAAAACCCTCCGGAGACCCCATCCCACCACCTGAGGGCCTCCTAAACCCTTATGGAGACCCCATCGCACCACCTGAGGACCTCCTAAACCCTGTGGAGATCCCATCCCACCACTGAGGACCTCTCCGGGCCCCTCAGCTTCGTTGTGGTCGTGTCCTCCGTGGAGCTCCTGGTCATCTTCTGGGTGGCTTTGGTGCCATTGTGGCCAAAGTTGGGGACGTGGATGGTGACCGTTGGCCCGAAGTGGCCATCGGAGCACCTCTGGAGGACAACGAGAGCGGCGCCGTCTGCATCTTCAGAGGACGATGGGATGGAGTCCACCTCATGTACATCCAGGTGGGACCTTCGGGAGGTGGAGAGCGATGGGGGGGGAGAAGGTTCTGGTGGTGGAATGTCCTCCAATGGAGAACTTTGGGTTCTTCTGGTGGTGGAATGTCCTCCAGATGGAGAACTTTGGGTTCTTCTGGTGGTGGAATGTCCTCCAATGGAGAACTTTGGGTCCTTCTGGTGGTGGAATGTCCTCCAATGGAGAACTTTGGGTTCTTCTGGTGGTGGAACCTTCTGGAGATGTCAAAGCTCTTCTGGTGGAGCTGTGGTGGCTTTGGCTCTTGGAGCAGACCCATCTCCTGAAGGTCCTTCCGTCCATCACAGCGCATCTCCGGCCACCGCTTCTCCCTCCGCCATTTTGGCCGCTCCCTCCGTGGTGGACGGGACCTTCCGGAGGCCCTTCTTCCCGACGTGGCCGTCGGCGCAAGAGGACCCCTTCTTCTCCTCAGGTGGGTCCCATCACGGACAGCAGAGATGGAGAAGAGGTCCTCTTGGGCCACCGCTTCTCCAGCATCTTCTTCTCCATCTCCTCAAGGTCACGGCCGCGTCTTCGCGGCGGCGCAACGGTGACCTTTCAACCTCAAGAGGTCCTCGAGGCCACCGGGAGATGTCACCAAGAGGACCCGACTCTACGGGAGGTGTCCAAAGTCCACATCTGCTTCCAGGGCACCAAAGCCACCAATGATACCTACGGTGAGGACCACCACAACCCTCTGGAGATGTCCTCAAGGGGCTCCGGATCTTCTCCAGGACCTCCTCAACCCCTCTGAGATGTCCTCATGGCCTCCAGAACCCCATTGAGATGCCATCCGTCACGCTGAGGCCTTCATGTTGAGGTCCTCACGTTGAGGTCTTCACGTTGAGGTCCTCACGTTGAGGTCCTCGTGGTCTCCCAGGTGGGCGGAGCCTTTGGGTCGTCCCTCTGCGCTGTGGACACGGACGGAGACGGTTCGGCCAAAGTCATACTGGTGGGAACGCCCTTCTTCTACGGAGTGGGCAGTGGTGGACGTGTGGACCTCTGTGAACTCCACCCCGAGGTGAGACCCCATCCCACCACCTGAGGACCTTTTAAACCCTCTGGAGACCCCATCCCACCACTGACGACCTCCTAAACCCTATGGAGACCCCATCCCACCACCTGAGGACATCCTAAACCCTCTGGAGACCCCATCCCACCACCTGAGGACCTCCTAAACCCCTC
The DNA here is from genome assembly GCF_017976375.1 of Cuculus canorus. Lineage (NCBI taxonomy): Eukaryota > Metazoa > Chordata > Aves > Cuculiformes > Cuculidae > Cuculus > Cuculus canorus. Next base: position 405,160 of record NW_026527843.1, read on the forward strand.
TGGAGACCCCATCCCACCACCTGAGGACATCCTAAACCCCTCTGGAGACCCCATCCCACCACCTGAGGACCTCCCAAACCCTCTGGAGACCCCATCTCACCACCTTACCACCTCCTAAACCCCTATGGAGAACTCATAACATCACCTGAGGACCTCCTAAACCCCTATGGAGACCACATCTCACCACTTAAGGACCTCCCAAACCCTCTGGAGACCTCATCTCACCACCTTAGGACCTCCTAAAACTTCTGGAGACCCCATCCCACCACCTGAAGACCTCCCAAACCCTCTGGAGATCCCATCCCACCACCTGAGGACCTCCTAAACCCCTCTGGAGACCCCATCCCACCACCTGAGGACCTCCTAAACCCTTATGGAGACAACATCCCACCACCTGAGGACCTCCTAAACCCTCTGGAGACGCCATCCCACCACCTGAGGACCTCCTAAACCCCTCTGGAGACCCCATCCCACCACCTGAGGACCTCCTAAACCCGTCTGGAGACCCCATCGCACCACCTGAGGACCTCTTAAACCCGTCTGGAGACCCCATCCCACCACCTGAGGACCTCCTAAACCCTATGGGGACCCCATCCCACCACCTGAGGACCTCCTGAATCCTTCTGGAGATTCAATTCCACCACGTGATGACCTCCTAAACCTCTCTGGAGACCCCATCCCACCACCTGAGGACCTCCTAAACCCTTATGGAGACAACATCCCACCACCTGAGGACCTCCTAAACCCTCTAGATACCCCATCCCACCACCTGAGGACCTCCTAAACCCCTCTGGAGACCCCATCCCACCACCTGAGGACCTCCTAAACCCCTCTGGAGACCCCATCCCACCACCTGAGGACCTCCTAAACCCTCTGGATACCCCATCCCACCACCTCAGGACCTCCTAAACCCCTCTGGAGACCACATCCCACCACCTGAGGACCTCCCAGACTCTATGGAGACCCCATCCCACCACCTGAGGACCTCCTAAACCCTCTGGAGACCCCATCCCACCACCTGAGGACCTCCCAAACCCGCTGTAGACCCCATCCCACCACGTGAGGACCTCCTAAACCCTCTGGAGACCCCATCCCACCACGTGAGGATCTCCTAAACCCTCTGGAGACCCCATCCCACCACGTGAGGACCTCCTAAACCCTCTGGAGACCCCATCCCACCACCTGAGGACCTCCTAAACCCTTCTGGAGACCCCATCCCACCACCTGAGGACCTCCCAAACCCTCTGGAGACCCCATCCCACCACGTGAGGACCTCCTAAACCCTCTGGAGACCTCATCCCAACACCTGAGGACCTCCCAAACCCTCTGGAGACCCCATCCTACGACCTGAGGACATCTTAAACCCTCTGGAGACCCCATCCCACCACCTGAGGACCTCCTAAACCTTCTGGAGACTCCATCGCACCACCTGAGGACGTCATAAACCCCTTTGGAGACCCCATCCCACCACCTGAGGACCTCCTAAACCCCTCTGGAGACCACATCCCACAACTTGAGGACCTCCTAAACCCTCTGGAGACCCCATCCCACGACCTGAGGACCTCCTAAACCTTATAGAGACCCAATCCCACCACCTGAGGACCTCCTAAACCCTTCTGGAGACCCCATCCCACCACATGAGGACCTTCTGAACCTCTATGGAGACCCCATCCCACCACTGAGGCTTCTGCATCTGCCATTTTGTCCACTCCGTCAGTGGTGGACGGGACCTTCCGGAGGCCCTTCTTCCCGACGTGGCCGTCGGTGCAAGAGGACCCCTTCTTCTCGTCAGGTGGGTCCCATCAGGGACAGCAGAGATGGAGAAGAGGTCCTCTTGGGCCACCGCTTCTCCAGCATCTTCTTCTCCATCTCCTCAAGGTCACGGCCGCGTCTTCTGGACCTCCCCCCCTCCCCTCGCGCTTTCTTCCCCCCTCCCCCCCTGCCTCGCGCTTTCTCCCCCCCCAGCAACGCGCTTTCACCCTCCCCTCTCGGTCTCGCGCTTTCTCCCCCCCTCCCCGTCAAGCACTATATCCCCCCCTCCCCCACCGCCTCGCGCTTTTTTCCTCCCTCCCCCTTTGCCTCGGGCTCTTTCTCCCCCTCCCCGTCTCGCGCTTTCTCCCATCCACACCTCGTGCTTTCTCCCCCCCTCCCCGTTTGCGCTTTCTGCCCCCCTTGGGTGCCTCGGAATGGTGTGTTTGGCGCTGTGGGTAAAGGTGGTGGCATGGAGGCGGCGAGGCCGGGGGGAGACGGCGGGGGGGGAGAAAGCGCGGAGGGGGGGGAGAAAGCGCGAGGCGGCGGGGAAGGAGAAAGAACGAGGTGGGGGGAGACGCGAGGTGGGAGGGGGGGAGATAGAGCGAGACGGGGGTGAAAAAGCACGACACGGCGGGGGGAGAAAGCATGAGATGGGGAGGGGGTACGAAAGCGCGAGGCGGCGGGGGTAGAAAGCTCGAGGCGGGGGGGAAAAAGGCGCGGGGCGAGGGAGGGAGAAAACGCGAGGGGGGGACAGAAAGCGCGAGGGGGGGGAGTGGGGGAGAAAGCGCGAGACAGGGGTGGAGAAAGCGCGAAGCGTAGGGGGGAGAATGCGCGAGGAGGAGGGGGAGAAAGTGCGAGGCGGGGGGGAGGGGGGGAGAAAGCGTGAAGCAGGGAGGGGGTGAAAAGAGTGCGATGCGAAGAGGGGGGAGAAAGCGCGATGATGGGAGAAGGGGAGTAAGCGATGGGCGAGGAGGGGGGGAGAAAGTAATGGAGTAACTTCGTTTAACTTTGAGTGTAGATGTGGACTGAAAGCACACGAAGGCATCCGAGGAGGAACCTCGAAGAAGAAACTCGTGAAGGAGAAGCGAATCTCTGCGCAGGGAACAGAGGGAGCCCCGAGCCCGGCTGCAACGGGAATAGCACTGCAAGAGAGCAATGGAACTCGAAGGAGCAACAGAGCAATAATGAATGAACAAAGGACAATGAATCCATAGAGAACGAAGAGTTTGAAGTAACTCATGGGGTATAAGGGGGAACAAATTATAAAGCACAAAGCACAAAGCATCTTTGGAATGTGAGGGTCTCGCGCTTTCTCCACTCCCTCCTCGTGCTTTCTGTCCCCCCCGCTTAGGCTCAGCACGGACACCACCCTCCAAACCACCCCTCCACCAACGCTCCCCCCTCCTCAGCCGCTCCCACTCACGCCTCGACAGCAGACGACGCCTCCGCAGCCGCTCCTTGGTTTAATAACGGTACTGTCTTGAAGGAAAGAAGATTCAAGAAAACTTCTAAAGGGGTTCCAGAGGGTTCTGGAAGGGTTTTGGTGGTCTCAGAGGGGTTCTTGAAGGATCTAAAGAGGTTCCAGAGGTTTCTGGAAGGGTTTTGGTGGTCTTCAAGGGGTCCTGGATGGATCTAATAGGGTTTCAGAGGGTTCTGGAATGGTTTTGGTTGTCTCAGAGGGGTCATGGATGGATCTAAAGGGGTTCCAGAGGGTTCTGGAAGGCATTTCGTAGTCTCACAGGGGTCTTGGAAGGATCTAAAGGGGTTCCAGAGGGTTCCGAAATGATTTTGGTCGTATCAGAGAAGTCTTTGAAGGATCTAAATGGGTTCCAGAAGGTTCTGAAAGGGTTTTGGTGGTCTCAGATGGGTCCTTGAAAGATGTAATGGGCTTCCAGAGGGGTCGTGGAAGGATCTAAAGGGGTTCCAGAGGGATCTGGAAGGGTTTTGGTGGTCTCAGAGGAATCCTTGATAGATTTAAAGGATTTCCAGAGGGATCCTGGAAGGATCTAAAGGGGTTCCAGAGGATTCTGGAAGTGTTTTGGTGGTCTTCAAGAATGCCTTGAAGGATTTAACGGGGTTCCAGAAGCTTTTGGAACGGTTTTGGTGGTCTGCAAGATGAACTTGAAGGATCTAAAGGGGTTCCAGAGGGTACTGGAAGGGTTTTAGTGGTCTTCAAGAACGGCTTGAAGGATCTAAAGGGGTTCCAGAGGGTTCTGGAAGGGTTTTGGTAGTCTTTAAGGGGTCCTGGAAGGATCTAAAGGGGTTCCAGAGGGTTCTGGAAGGGTTTTGGTGGTCTTCAAGAAGGCCTTAAAGGATCTAAAGGGGTTCCAAAGGGTTCTGGAAGGGTTTTGGTAGTCTTCAGAGGGATCCTGGATGGACCTAAAAAGGTTCCAGAGGGTTCTGGAAGGGTTTTGGTGGCCTCAGAGGGGTGCTGGATGGACCTAAAAGGGTTCCAGAGGGTTCTAGAAGGGTTTGGTGGTCTCAGAGAGGACTTTGAAGGATCTAAACGGGTTCCAGAAGGTTCTGGAAGGGTTTTGGTGGTGTCAGAGAGGTCCTAGAAGGATCTAAAGGCGTTCCAGAGGGTTCTGGAAGGGTTTTGGTGGTCTCAGAGGGGTCATGGAAGGTTCTAAAGGGGTTTCAGAGGGTTCTGGAAGGGGTTTGATGGTCTCAGAGGGGTCCTTGAAGCACCAAAAAGGATTCCATAGGGTTCTGGAAGGGTTTTGGTGGTCTTCAATGTGTCCTGAAGGATCTAAAGCGGTTCCAGAGGGTTCTGGAAGGGTTTTGGTGATCTTCAAGAAGGCCTTGAAGTAGCTAAAGGGGTTCCAGAGGGTTCTGGAAGGGTTTTGGTGGTCATCAAGAAGGTCTTGAAGGATCTAAAGGGGTTCCAGAGGGTTTTGGAAGTGCTTTGGTGGTCTCAGAGGGGTCCTAAAAGGATCTAAAGGGGTTCCAGAGGGTTCTGGAAGGGTTTTGGTGGTCATCAAGAAGCTCTTGAAGGATCTAAAGGGGTTCCAGAGGGTTTTGGAAGTGCTATGGTTGTCTCAGAGAGGTCTTAAAAGGATGTAAAGGGGTTCCAGAGGGGTCCTGGAAGGATCTAAACGGGTTCCAGATGGCTCTGGAAGGGTTTTGGTGGTCTCAGATGGGTCCAGGATAATTCTAAAGGGGTAGAGAGGGGTCCTTGAGGGATCTAAAGGGGTTCCAGAGGGTTCTGGAAAGGTATTGGTGGTCCCAGAGGGTGAGGGTCTTTGAAGGACCTAAAGGGGTTCCAGAGGGTTCTGGAAGGGTTTTGGTGGTCTCAGAGTGGTCTTTGAAGGACCTAAAGGGGTTCCAGAGGGTTCTGGAAGGGTTTTGGTGGTCTCAGAGAGCTCCTGGAAGGATCTAAAGGGGTTCCGGAGTATTCTGGAAGGGTTTTGGTGGTCTCAGAGAGGTCATGAAAGGATCTAAAGAGGTTCCAGAGGGTTCTGGAAGGGTTTTGGTGGTCTCAGGGAGATCTTTGAATGACCTAAAAAGGTTCCAGAGGGTTTTGGAAGGGTTTTGGTGGTCTTCAAAGGGTCCTTGAAGAACCTAAAGGGGTACCCGAGGGTTCTGGAAGGGTTTTGGTGGTCTTAGAGAGGTCCTGGAAGGATCTAAAAAGGTTCCAGAGGGTTCTGGAAGGGTTTTGGTGGTCCCAGAAAGGTCCTGGAAAAATGTAAAGAGGTTCCAGAGGATTCTCTAACAGTTTTGGAGGTCTCAGAGGGGTCTTTGAAGGATCTAACGGGGTTCCAGAGGGTGGTGGAAGGGTTTTGGTGTTCTCAGAGGGGTCCATGAAGGATCTGAAGGGGTTCCAGAGGGGTCCTTGAACGATCTAAAGGGGTTCAAGAGGTTTCTGGGAAGGTTTTGGTGGTCTTCACGGTGTCCTGGAACTATCTAAAGAGGTTCCAGAGGGTTCTGGAAGGGTTTTGGTGGTCTCAGAGAGGTCATGAAAGGATCTAAAGGGGTTCCAGTGGGTACTGGAAGGGTTTTGGTGGTCTTCAAGAACACCTTGAAGGATCTAAAGGGGTTCCAGAGGGTTGTGGAAGGGTTTTTGTGTTCTCAGAGGGGTCCATGAAGGATCTTAAGGGGTTCCAGAGGGGTCCTGGAAGGATCTAAAGGGGTTCCAGAGGGTTCTTGAAGGGTTTTGGTAAACATCAAGGGGTCCTTGAAGCATCTAAAGGGGTTCCAGAAGGTTCTGGAAGGGTTTTGGTGGACTTCAATAGGTCCTGGAAGGATCTAAAGGGGTTGCAGAGGGTTCTGGAAGGGTTTTGGTGGTCTTCAAGAACATCTTGAATGATCTAAAGGGATTCCAGAGGGTTCTGGAAGGGTTTTGGTGGACTTGAAGGGGTCCTTGAAGCATCTAAATGGGTTCCAGAGGGTTCTGGAAGGGTTTTGGTGGTCTCAGATGGGTCCTTGAAGGATCTAAAGGGGTTCCAGAGGGTTCGGGAAGGGTTTTGGTGGACTTCAAGAGGTCCTTGAAGGATCTAAAGGGGTTCCAGAGGGTTCTGGAAGGGTTTTGGTCGTCTCAGAGTGATCTTTGAAGGATCTAAATGGGTTCCAGAGGGTTCTGGAAGAGTTTTGGTGGTCTTCAGAGGGGTCCTTGAAGGATCTTTCTCCCACCCCGGCTCGCACTTTCTCCCCCCTTTACCGCTTAGCGCTTTCTCCCCCCCAGCGTCGCGCTTTTCCCCCTTCCCCCGCGATTTCTCCCCACATCCCCGCCTCGCGCATTCTCCCCCCCTCCCCGTCTCGCCCTATCTCCCCCCCTCCCCCCCGGCTCGAACTTTCTTCCCCCTTCCCCCACTCGCGCTTTTCCCCCCCTGCCCCTCGTTTTCTCTCCCCCCCGTATTGCGCTTTTTCACCCTCTCCCTCACTGCCTCGCAATTTCTCCCCCCCTCCCCCCACGCCTCGCGGGGAAAGTGAAAGGCGGAGGGGCGAAGGCGCGAGGTGGGGAGGGGGTAGAGAAAGCGCGAGACGGTGTAGAGGGAAAAAACTGCGAGGAGGGGTGGGAGGGGGGGAGAAAGCGCGAGACGAAGGGGGATAGGGGAGAAAGCGCGAGGGGGGAGGGGTGGAGAAGGCGCGAGGCGGGGGGGGAGGGGGGGAGAAAGCGCGAGGAGGGGATGGAGAAAGTGCGAGGTGGAGAGGGGGGAGAAAGCGCTTTCTCCACCACCGCCTCGCGCATTCTCACCTCCCACCTTGCAATTTCTCCCTCCCACCTCGTGCTTTCTCTCCCCCGCCTCGCAATTTCTCCTCCCCCTCCCCGCCTCGCGCTTCCTCCCCCCCACCCGGCCTCGAGCTTTCTCCCCTCCCCGCCGACTCGCGCCTTCTCCCCTCCTCCATCTCGCACTTTCTCCCCCCTCCTCCCCCGCCTCGCGCTTTCTGCCCCTCCCCGTCTTGCGCTATCTCCCTCCCTCCCCGCCTCGCTCCTTCTCCCCCCATTCCCTCCCTCCTCGCACTTTCTCCCACCCTCCCCCCCCGCCTCGCGCTTTCTCCATCCCTCGCCACGCTCTTCCTCTCCCCCTCCCCTCCCCGTCTCGCGCTTTCTCACCCCCTCCCCTCCGCTTCGCCTTTTCTCCTCCCCTCCCCCCTCCCCCCGCCTCGCGCTTTTTCCCCTCCCCCGCGTCTCGCACTTTCTCCCCCCCTCCCCCCTCGTGCTTTCTCGTCCCCTCTGCGCTTTCTCCCCCCCCGCCATCTCCCCCCGTCACCGCCGCCTCCATGCCGCCACCTTTACCCCCAGCGCCAAACACACCACCCCGAGGCACCCAACAACTCCCAACCACGGCCCCGACGCCCCCATGGACGCTTCACACAAACCGCCTCAGCACGGACACCACCCTCCAAACCACCCCTCCACCAACGCTCCCCCCTCCTCAGCCGCTCCCACTCACGCCTCGACAGCAGACGACGCCTCCGCAGCCGCTCCTTGGTTTAATAACGTTACTTTCTTGAAGGAAAGAAGATTGGAGAGAACTTTGGGGCGGCCAAAGTGCCCCCCGGCTCTGCGGGGCAGGCAGGGCCCCCCAGGGAAGCTGTGCCCGCCTCAGCCCTGCGGCTCTTCAGCCCGGATGGGCTCCAGGGGGAGGGGTCCCTGCCCGGGACAGCCGCCTCGGAACGACAGCATTTGGAAGGTCCCTTCCCATTCAAACCATTGGACGATGGCATCGTGGCTCGGATCACACACGGTGGGAGCAGCGGGGCCAGGGAGGGGATTCTCCCTCTGCCCTCGGCACTGGGGACACCGCACCTCGAGTGCTGTGTTCAGCTCTGGGCCCCTCCCCACGAGAAGGATGTGGAGGCTCTGGAGTGTGTCCAGAGGAGAGCCACGAAGCTGCTGAGGGGCTGCAGAACGTCTGACGAGGAGCGGCTGAGAGAGCTGGGGGTGTTCAGCCTGGAGAAGAGGAGCTGAGGGGAGACCTTATTGCTCTCTGCAACTGCCTGAGAGGAGGGTGTGGAGAGGAGGGTGTGGGGCTCTTCTCCCCAGGGGCAGAGGACAGCACAAGGGGCAATGGCCTCGAGCTCCGCCAGGGAGGGTCAGGGGGGACAGCAGAGACAGATTCTTCACAGACAGAGTCCGGGGGCACCGGAACAGCTGCCCGGGGGGGGGGGGAGTCCCCTTCCCTGGAGGGGTTTAAGGAACGGTGGATGCAGTGCTGAGGGCCGTGGTTTAGGGAGTGTCAGGAATGGTTGGACTCCATCATCCAATGGGTCTTTTCCAACCTGGGGATTCTCTGGGATTCTGTGTGATATTAGGGCATTAATAAACTCTATTAATGGGCTATTAGCGCTATTAGGGCATTAATAAAGGCTATTAATGACTATTAGGGCAATAATAACAGCTATTAATGGGCTATTAGGGCATTAATAAAGGCTACTAATGCCTATAATGGATATTAGGCACTAATAAAGGCTACTAATGACTATTAGGGCAATAATAACAGCTATTAATGGGCTATTAGGACATTAATAAAGGCTACTAATCTTTATTATGGCTATTAGGGCACTAATAAAGGCTATTAGTGACTATTTGGGCAATAATAACAGCTATTACTGGGCTATTAGGGCATTAGTAAATGCTATTAATGACTATTAGGGCCATAATAACAGCTAATAATGGGCTATTAGGGCACTAATAAAGGCTATTAATGACTATTAGGGTCATAATAACAGCTATTAATGGGCTATTAGGGCAATAATAAAGGCTATTAATGAGCAATTAAGGCTAATAGTGAGCTGCCGCCAGCACTGAGAGACCTCCCAGCACCGACAGACCTCCCAGCACCACCCAGTGCTCCCAGTCCCTCCCAGTCCCCTCCCAGTCCCTCAGAAACCCCCAGAGACTCCCAGTGCTCCCAGTAACCCCCTCCTCTCCCCGCCTCGCGCTTTCTCCCCCCCTCCCCATCTCGCGCTTTCTCCCCCCCTCCCCCCTCCCGCCTCCTGCTTTCTATCCCCCTCCCCCCGCCTAGCGCTTCCCCCCCCACCCCCGTCTCGCGGTATCTCTCCATCTCCTTACTCGCTTTCTCTCCCCTCCACCCCCGCGTCGCGTGTTCTCCCCCCTGCCTCACAATTTCTCCCCACTTCCCGTCTCGCGTTTTTTCCCCTACTTCCCGTCTCACGCTTTCTCCCCTCCGCCTCGCGCTTTACCCCCCCCGCCTTGCGCTTTCTATCCCCCCGCCTCGCGCTTTCTCCTCCCCCCGCCTCGCGCTTTCTCGCCCCCCATCTTGCACTATCTCCCGCCCTCAACCCTCGTCTCTCGCTTTCGCTCCCCTTCCCCCCCGCCTCGCACTTTCCACCCGCTCCCCGCCTCGATCTTTCTCCCCCCACCCGTCTCGCGCTTTCTCCCCCCTCCCCACCTCGCGCTTTCTCCCCCCCAGCAATGCGCTTTCACCCCCCCTCCCCGTCTCGCGCTTTCTCCCCTTCTCCCCGCCTCGTGTTTTCCTCCCCCCCCTCGCGCTTTCTCCTCCCCTCACCGCCTCGTGCTTTCTCCCCCTCCCGTCTTGCGCTTTGTCCCCCCCTGCCTCGCGCTTTGTCCCCCCCACCTCCCTCTTTCTTCCCCTTGCCTCGCGCTTTCCCCCCCTCACCCCCTGTCTCGCGCTTTCTCCCCCCTCCCCCCCACATCGCACTTTCTCCCCTCCCCTATTCGCGCTTTCTCCCCCCTTTACCGACTCGTGCTTTCTCCCCCCCTCCCCCCCACCTCGCACTTTTTCTGCGAGGCGGGTGGGGAGGGGGAGAGAAAGCGCGAGGCGGGGGGGAGGAGGGGAGAAAGCGAGAAGCGAGGGGGGAGGGGGGAGAAAGTGCGAGGCGAGGGGGGAGGGGGAGAGAAAGAGCGAGGCGGGGGGAAGCACGAGGCGGAGAGAAGGGGGAGAAAGCGCGAGGCGGGGGGGAGGAGGGGAGAAAGCGAGAAGCGAGGCGGGAAGGGGGGGAGAAAGCGCGAGGTGGGGGGGGTGGAGAAAGCTCGAGGAGGAGAGGGGAGGGAGAAAACGTGGGGTGGGGAGGGGGTGGAGAAAGCGCGAGACGGGGACAAGGGGAAAAAGTGCGAGGCGGTTGGGGACGGGGGGAGAAAGCGCAAGGGGGCGGGGGCAGGGGGGGAGAAAGCGCGAGGCGGGGAGGGGTGGAGAAAGTGCGAGACGGGGAGGGGGGGAAAAACGCGAGGCAGGGAGGGTGGAGAAAGCTCGAGGAGGAGAGGGGAGGGAGAAAGCGTGGGGCGGGGAGGGGGTGGAGAAAGTGCGAGACGGGGGGGAAGCACGAGGCGGGGGGGAGAATGTGCGAGGCGGGGACGGAGTGGACAAAGTGCGAGGCGGGAGGGTGGAGAAAACGCGAGGCGGGGAGGGGGAGAATGCACGAGACGGGAAGTGGGGGTGAAAGCGCAAGACGGGGTGCGAGGGCAAAATGGCGAGGCGGTGGGGGGAGGGGGGAGATAGCGCGAGATGAGGAGGGAGTGGAAAAAGTGCGAGACGGGGATGGGGGGAGAAAGCGCGAGACGGGGGGGGAGGGAGAAAGCCCGAGGTGGGGGAGGGGGGAGAGAGCGCGAGGCGGGGGGAAAGGGGAGAAAGTGCGAGGCGGGGGGGGACGGGGAGAGAAGGAGCGAGGTGGGGAGGAGGGCAAAGCGCGAGGCGGGGAGAGAAATCGCGCGGCGAGGAGGGAGGAGGGGAGAATGTGCGAGGCGGGGGGGGAGTGGGGGAGAAAGCCCGAGACGAGGCAGGGGTGGAGAAAGCGCGAGGTGGGGCAGAGAAAGGGCGAGGCAGAAAGGGGAGAAAGCGCGAGGCGGGGGGGGAGGGAGGGAGAAAGCCCGAGACAGGGGGCGGGAGACGGTGAGGATGGGATCGAGTGCCTATGGGTTAAAATCAGAGGAGCCCCCAAGAAGGGGGACTTTGTGCTGGGAGTCTCTTACAGAGCACCCAGCCAAGAAGCAGCAGCTGAGGAGCTCTTCTATAAACAGCTGGGGACAGTCTCTGAATCTCTGCCTCTTGGCCTTGGGGGCGACTTTAACTTTCCGGATATCTCCCTCCCCGCCTCGCGCTTTCTCTCCCCTCCCCCCCCCCTCGCGCATTCTGCCCCCCTACCTGCCCCGCGCTTTCTCTCCCCTGCCTGGCGCTTTCTCCCCCCCTCCCCCCCTCGCGCTTTCTCTCCCCCTCCCCGTCTTGCAATTTCTCCCCCCGTTCCTTCCCCCTCCCTCGCGATTTCTCCCGCACCCCCCCTCGCGCTTTCTCCCCCCTCTCCGTGCTTTCTCCCCCCATCCCCGTCTCGCGCTTTCACTTCCCCTCCCCGTCTCGAGCTGTCCTTTCCCTTCCCCGCCCCGCGCTATTTCCCACTCTCCCCGCCTCGCGCTTTCTCCCTCCCCTGCACTCCTCGCGCTTTCTCCACCCCTCTCCCCCGCCTCGCGCTTTCTCCCACCCTTCCCCCCCGCCTCACACTTTCTCCACTGCCTCCCCTCGCGAAAGCGCGAGGCGAGGGGGGAGAGGGGAGAAAGTGCGAGGCGAGGGGGGAGGGGGGGAGGAAGCGCGAAGAGAGGGGGGGAGAAAGCGCGAGACGGGGGGGAGGGAGGGAAAAAGTTCAAGGCGGGGGGGTGGGGGGGAGAAAGTGCGAGGCGGGGAGGGGGGGAGAAAGCGCGAGGCGGAGGGGGGAGGGGGGGAGAAAGCGCGAGGTGGCGTGGAGAGGGGGGAGATATCGCAAGACGGGGAGGGAGAGAGAAAACGCGAGGTGGCAATCGGAAAAGCGCGAGGCAGGGGGTGGAGAAATCGCCAGGCGGGATGGGGAGGGAGATAGAGCGAGACGGGGAGGGGGAGAGAAAGCGCGAGGCGGAGGGGAAGAAAGCACGAGGCAAAGGGGGGAGGGGGGAGAAAGTGCGAGGCGAAAGTGGGGGGAGAAAGTGCGAGGGGTAGCATTGGGGGGCAGAAAGTGAGAGGCGGGGGAAGGGGGGGGAGAAAGCACGAGGCGGGGAGAGGAGAAAGTGCGAGGCGGGGGGAGAGGGGGGGAGAATGCGCGAGACGGGGGAGAAAGCGCGAGACGGGGAGGCGGGAGACGGTGAGGATGGGATCGAGTGCCTATGGGTTAAAATCAGAGGAGCCCACAAGAAGGGGGACTTTGTGCTGGGAGTCTCTTACAGAGCACCCAGCCAAGAAGCAGCAGCTGAGGAGCTCTTCTATAAACAGCTGGGGACAGTCTCTGAATCTCTGCCTCTGGGCCTTGGGGGGGACTGTAACTTTCCGGATATCTCCCTCCCCTCCTCGCGCTTTCTCCAACCCTCCCCGTCTCGCGCTCTCTCCCTCCTCCCCGCCTCGTGATTTCTCCCCCATTTACCTCCTCGCGCTTTCTCCCTCCCCGCCTCACAGTTTCTCCCCCCTCCCCCCCGCCTCGTGCTTTCTCCCCCCCTCCACCCGCCTCGCACTTTCTCCACCCCCTGCCTTGCGCTTTCTACTCTCCTCCCCCCCCACATCGCTCAAGTGCGAACCAGGGAGGGAGGGGGGGAGATAGAGCGAGAAGGGGGGGAGAAAGCGCGAAGCGGGGATGTGGGGAGAAATCGCGGGGGGGGGGGAAAAGTGCGACGCTGGGAGGGAGAAAGCGCAAGACGGTAAAGGGGGGAGAAAGTGCGAGCCGGGGTGGGAGAAAGATCCTTCAAGGACCCCTCTGAAGACCACCAAAACCCTTCCAGAACCCTCTGGAACCCCTTTAGGTAATTCAAGGACCCCTTGAAGTCCACCAAAACCCTTCCAGAACCCTCTGGAATCCCTTTAGATCCTTCAAGGACCCATCTGAGAACACCAAAACTATTCCAGAACTCTCTGGAACCCCTTTAGAACTTTCAAAGACACCTCTGAGACCACCAAAAACCTTCAAGGACCCCTCTGGAACCCCTTTACATCCTATAAGGAGTTCTCTGAGACCACCAAAACTCTTCCAGAACCCTCTGGAACCCCTTTAGATCCTTCAAGGACCCCTTGAATTCCACCAAAACCCTTCCAGAACTTTCTGGAACCCCTTTAGATGCTTCAAGGTGTTCTTGAAGACCACCAAAACCCTTCCTGAACCCTCTGGAACCCCTTTAGATCCTTTCATGACCTCTCTGAGACCACCAAAACCCTTCCAGAACCCTCTGGAACCTCTTTAGATCGTTCCAGGACACCGTGAAGACCACCAAAACCTTCCCAGAAACCTCTTGAACCCCTTTAGATCGTTCAAGGACTTCTCTGGAACCCCTTAAGATCCTTCATGGACACCTCTGAGACCACCAAAACCCTTCCAGAACCCTCTGGAACCTTCTTAGATCCTTCCAGGACATCTCTGAGACCACCAAAACCCTTCCAGAACCCTCTGGAACCCCTTTAGGTAATTCAAGGACCCCTTGAAGTCCACTAAAACCCTTCCAGAACCCTCTGGAACACATCTAGATCCTTCAAGGACCCATCTGAGACCACCAAAACCCGTCCAGAACCCTCTGGAACCCCTTTAGATCCTTCCAGGACGTCTCTGAGACCACCAAAACCCTTCCAGAACCCTCTGGAACCTTTTTAGGTCATTCAAAGACCTCCCTGAGACCACCAAAACCCTTCCAGAACCCTCTGGAACCCCTTTAGATCCTTCCAGGAGCTCTCTGAGACCACCAAAACCATTCCAAAACCCTCTGGAATCCCTTCAGGTCCTTCAAGGGCCCCTCTGGAACCCATTTAGATCCTTCAAAGACCACTCTCAGACCACCAAAACCCTTCCAGAACCCTCTGGAACCGCTTTAGGTCCTTCAAAGACTCTCTGGGACCACCAATACCCTTCCAGAACCCTCTGGAACCCCTTTAGATCCCTCAAGGACCCCTCTGGACCCCTTTAGAACTATCCTGGTCCCATCTGAGACCACGAAAACCCTTCCAGAACCCTTTGTAACCCCTTTAGATTCTTGAAAGACCCCTCTGAGACCACCAAAACCCTTCCAGAGCCATCTGGGACCCCTTTAGATTCTTCAAGGACCCCTCTGGAACCCGTTTAGATCCTTCCAGGACCTCTCTGGAACCCCTTTACATCTTTAAAGACCTCTCTGAGACCACCAAAGCACTTCCAGAACCCTCTGGAACCCGTTTAGATCCTTTAAAGACCTCTCTGAGACCACCAAAGCACTTCCAGAACCCTCTGGACACATTTAGATCCTTCAAGACCTTCTTGAAGACCACCAAAACCCTTCCAGAACCCTATGGAATCCGTTTAGATCCTTCCAGGACCCCTCTGAGACCACCAAAACCCTTCCAGAACCCTCTGGAACCCCTTTAGATGTCTCCATTACCCCTCTGAGACCACCAAAACCCTTCCAGAACCTTCTGGAACCCGTTTAGATCCTTCAAAGTCCTCTCTAAGACCACCATACCCTTCTAGAACCCTCTGGAACCCTTTTAGGTCCATCCAGCTCCCCTCTGACACCACCAAAACCATTCCAGAACCCTCTGAAACCCCTTTAGATCCATCCAGGACCTCTTGAAGACCACCAAAACCCTTCCAGAACCCTCTGGAACCTCTTTAGATCCTTCAAGAACCCCTCTGAGACCTCGAAAACCCTTCCAGAACCCTCTGGAACCCCTTTAGAAGTTTTCTTCAATCTTCTTTCCTTCAAGAAAGTAACGTTATTAAACCAAGGAGCGGCTGCGGAGGCGTCGTCTGCTGTCGAGGCGTGAGTGGGAGCGGCTGAGGAGGGGGGAGCGTTGGTGGAGGGGTGGTTTGGAGGGTGGTGTCCGTGCTGAGGCGGTTTGTGTGAAGCGTCCATGGGGGCGTCGGGGCCGTGGTTGGGAGTTGTTGGGTGCCTCGGGGTGGTGTGTTTGGCGTTGGGGGTAAAGGTGGCGGCATGGAGGCGGCGAGGACGGGGGGAGACGGCGGGGGGGGGGAGAAAGAGTGAGGGGGGGGGAGAGAGACGGTGGGACGGGGGGACGGAATGGGGGGACGGACAGGTGGGGGGAACTCTTTTTCCGTGGCACAGTGTCCTCCTCTCGGTTCCTCCTCCAGAAGGTTCCGGAGCTCTCGGTTCCTCCTCCAGAAGGCTCCGGAGCTCTCGGTTGCTCTTCCAGAAGGTTCTGGAGCTCTCAGGTCCTCTTCCAGAAGGTTCCGGAGCTCTCAGGTCCTCTTCCAGAAGGTTCCAGGAGCTCTGCAGAAGGTTCTGGAGCTCCGATGGTCTCAGGTTCTCCGTCTCCGTAGGTTTCCCGGTGGAGTCGTTGTCCATTGATGGTCAGCGGACGTTGGCTTTGGGCGCCCCTCGTTACGGCCACCGCGGTTGTCTCGTCCTTCTCCAGCGCCGAGAAGACTCCTGGGACCTCCTCGGAGACGCCCTCGGACCTCAGGACACAGGGGACAACCGGAGGGGCTCCATCGTTGAGGTCCTCACGTTGAGGTCCTCACTTTAAGGTCTTTACATTGAGGACCTCCCAAATCCCTCTGGAGACCCCATCCCACCACCTGAGGTCCTCCTAAACCCTCTGGAGACCCCATCCCACCACCTGAGGACCTCCTAAACCCTATGGAGACCCCATCCCACCAAGTGAGGACCACCTAAACCCTCTGGAGACCCCATCCCACCACCTGAGGACCTCCTAAACCCCTCTGGAAACCCCATCCCACCACCTGAGGACCTCCTAAACCCCTCTGCAGACCCCATCCCATCACCTGAAGACCTCCCAAACCCTATGGAGACCGCATCCCACCACCTGAGGACCACCTAAACCCTCTGGAGACCACATCCCACCACCTCAGGACCTCCCACACTTTTTGGAGATTGCATCCCATCACCTGAGGACCTCCTAAACGCTCTGGAGACCCCATCCCACCATTTGAGGACCTCCTAAACACTCTCGAGACACTATCCCACCACCTGAGGACCTCCCAAACCCCACTGGAGACCCCATACCACCACCTGAGGACCTCCTAAACCCCTCTGGAGACCCCATCCCACCACCTGAGGACCTCCCAAACCCCTCTGGAAACCCCATCCCACCACCTGAGGACCTCCTAAACCCCTCTGGAGACCCCATCCCACCACCTGAGGACCTCCTAAACCCCTCCGGAGACTCCATCCCATCACCTGACGACCTCCTAAACACCTCTGGAAACCCCATCCCACCACCTCAAGACCTCATAAACCCTCTGGAGACCCCATACCACCACCTTAGGACCTCCCACACTTTTTGGAGACCCCATCCCACCACCTGAGGATCTCCTAAACCCTCTGGAGATCCCATCCCACCACCTGAGGACCTCCTAAAACCTCTGGAGATCGCATCCCACCACCTGAAGACCTCCTAAACCCCTCTGGAGACCCCATCCCACCACCTGAGGATCTCCTAAACCTTATGGAGACCACATCCCACCACCTGAGGACTTCATAAACCCTCTGGAGACCCCATCCCACCACCTTAGGACCTCCCACACTTTTTGGAGATCGCATCCCACCACCTGAGTACCTCCTAAACCCCTCTGGAGAACACATCAGCACTGAGGACGTTCTAAACACATCTGGAGACCCCATCCCACCACCTGAGGAACTCCGTAACTCCTTTCTCCCCCCCCATCCCCGCCTCGCACTTTCTCCCTGTTTCACCGTTTCGCGCTTTCTGCCCCGCTCCCCCCTCCCATCTCGCTTTATCCCACCCTCCCCGCCCGCCTCGCGCTTTCCCCCCCCGCCTCGTTCTTTCTCCCCCATTCGGGTGGTGGGGGAGAGAGCGCAAAGAGAGGAGGGAGGAGGGGAGAAAGGGCGAGGCGGGGAGGGAGATATCCGGAAAGTTAAAGTCCCCCCCAAGGCCCAGAGGCAGAGATTCAGAGACTGTCCCCAGCTGTTTATAGAAGAGCTCCTCAGCTGCTGCTTCTTGGCTGGGTGCTCTGTAAGAGACTCCCAGCACAAAGTCCCCCTTCTTGTGGGCTCCTCTGATTTTAACCCATAGGCACTCGATCCCATCCTCCCCGTAATGCAGTTCAGGAGTATCCCAGCACTCTTTAAGACAGAGGGCTACGCCGCCTCCTTTCCTGCCCTTCCTGTCCCGCCTGGAGAGTTTCTCTCCCAGCACAGCTGTGCTCCAGGGATGGGGGTCCCCCCACCCCGTTTCTGTGACGGCAATGCCATCGCAGTCCCCTCGCCCTCCAACAGCTTCAGCTCCTCCTTCTCAGTGCCCGCGCTGCGTGCGTTGGTGGAAATGCACTTCAGCCGCGCTGAGGAACCTTCAGCCCTCGGAAAGGGAAGAGAGTTCATTCTCCATGGACTGCTCCTTGGAATAACTCCTTCCACAGCCCCAGTTCCACCCTTCCTGTCCCCGCTTGTCCTCGCCCTCACTCGCCCTGTGGTGCTGTACTGTGCTCCTCTCCGCACTCCATTGCTCAGCCGCCGGTGTCCCACTGCCAGGCTCATTCCCAACGAGAATTCCCTGGTCTCCTCCCCTCCCCCTCCACAGCGAGGTTAAAGCTCTATGGAAGAGCCTCACTGGATTTTTAGAGATGACTTTAGTGCCCCCTGGAGACAAGCGTGACCCATCCCTGGGGAGAAAACCTGGGGGGTGGGGGGTCACCCCATGATCAAAGCAGCCAAAGCCTCTCTCCTCACCCCCGGCTCGGAGCCAGGCATTAATCAGCTCTATGTCCCTGCCCTCCTGTGCCATATTCCTCAGTGTTGGGATAGAACCAAACACCACTCGTGCTCCAGAGCCCTCCATCAGCCTCCCCAAAGCCCTGAAGGCTCTGTTGATGGCTTTCAGCTCTCTGCGCTGTGAGTCATCATAAGATCCTTCAAGGACTTCTGGAAGACCACCAAAACCCTTCCAGAACCCTCTGGAACCCCTATCCGTAACCCTAACCCTAACCCTAAGGGTTAAGTGCAAGGTGGGGAGAGGGGGGAGAAAGCTCAGGCAGGGGGGGGAGAACGCACGAGATGGGGAAGAGGGGGGAGAATGCGGGAGACCGGGAAGGGAGGAAGAAAGCACGAGGAGGAAGGAGGGGCACGAGGTGTCGCAGGCTTGGAGGCGGTTGGGGCGATGGGCGCGAGGTGGTGGGGGTGGACTCGAGGCAGCGGGAGGATAGCGCGAGGCGGGGAGGGGGGGAGAAAGCGCGAGGCGGGGAGAGGAGGGAGTTACTGGGAGCACTGGGAGTCTCTGGGGGTGTCTGAGGAACTGGGAGGGGGCTGGGAGGGACTCGGGGTAACTGGGAGGGACTGGGAGCACTGGGTGGTGCTGGGAGCTCTGTCAGTGCTGGCGGCAGATCACTATTATCCTTAATTGCTCATTAATAGCCTTTATTAATGACCTAATAGCCATAATTGGCATTAGTAGCCTTTATTAATGCCCTAATAGCCCATTAATAGCTGTTATTATTGCCCTAATAGTCATTAATAGCCTTTATTAGTGTCCTAATAGCCTATTAATAGCTAATAGAGAGAAAGCGCGAGGCGAGGAGGGGGGGAGAAAGCACGAGACGGGGAGGGGAGAACGCGTGAGGCGGGGTGGGGGGGAGAAACCGCAAGGCGGGGGGCGGTGGAGAAAGAGCGAGGCGGGGAGGGGGCGAGTTTTAGGTTTAGGTTTAGGGATTTCTCCCTCCCCATCTCGCGCTTTTTCCTCCCCCGCCTGCGCTTTCTCCCCCCCTCCCCTCCTCGAGCTTTCTCCCCCCCCGTCTCGCGCTTTCTCTCCTCCTCCCCCCCAGCCTCGCCCTTTCTCCCCCACTCCACACCTCGCGCTTTCTACCCCCCGCCTCGAGCTTTCTTTACCTCCTCCCCGCCTCGCGCTTTTTCCCCCCCATTTCCGCCTCGCGCTTTCTCACTCCCCCCTTCCTCGTTCTTTCTCTCCCTCCGCCTCGCTCTTTCTACTCCCCGCCTCGCGCTTTCTCCCCCCCACCTCGCGCTTTCTCCCCAACCACCTCGCGCTTTCTCCCTCCCGCCCCGTCTCGCGCTATCTGCACCCCTCCCCCCCTCACGCATTCTCCCCTCCCCCCCCTCGCGCATTCTCCTCCTCACAACTCGCGCTTTCTCCCCTCCCCCCCCCCGCCTCGTGCTTTTTCCCCCCTCCCGCTGTCTCCCCCCAGCCTCGCTGCCTCCATCCCGCCACCCTCTGGAACATCTTTAGGTCCTTCAAGGACTCTTGAAGACCACCAAAAGCCTTCCAGAATCCTCTGGAACTCCTTTAGATTATTGAAGGACTTCTTGAATACCATCAAAACCCATCCAGAGTATTCTGGAACTCCTTTAGATCCTTCAAAGACCTCTCTGAGACCACCAAAACCCTTCCAGAACCTTCTGGAACCCCTTTAGATCTTTCAAGGACCCCTCGGAGACCACCAAAACCCTTCCAGAACCCTCTGGAAACCATTTAGATCCCTCAAAGAACTCTCTGGATCCCCTTTAGATCCTTCATGGACACATCTGAGACCACCAAAACACTTCCAGACCCCTCTGGAACCGCTTTAGATCCTTCAAGGCCTTCTTGAAAACCACCAAAACCCTTCCAGAACCCTCTGTAAACCCTTTAGATCCTTCAAAGACACCTCCGAGACCACCAAAACCCTTCCAGAACCCTCTGGAACCCCTTTAGAGCCTTCAAACACCCCTCTGAGACCACCAAAACCCCTCCAGAACCCTCTGGAACCCCTTTAGATCCTTCCAGGACCCCTCTGAAACCCTTTAGGTCCTTCCAGGACCCCTCTGAGACCACCGAAACCATTCCAGAACCCTCTGGAACCCCTTTAGATCATTCCAGGACCAGCGAGGGGGGAGGGGGGGAGAAAGCGCGAGGCGGGGGGGAGGGAGGGAGAAAGTGCCAGGCGGGGAGGGGGGGGATAAAGGGCGAGACGGGGGGGGAAGGGGGGGATAAAGCGCGAGATGGGGGAGGAGGGAGGGGAGAATGCGCGAGGCGGGGAGGAGGGAGAAATCGAGATGCGGGAAGGGGGGAGAAAGCGCGAGGAGGGGGGAGAGAAATCGCGAGGCAGGGGGGAGTGGAGGGAGAAAGCGCGAGGCGGGAATTGGGGAGAAATCGCGAGGAGAGGAGGGGAGGGATAAAGCGCGAGGTGGAGAGGGGGGAGAAAGCGACGGGGGGGAAAAAAGCGCGAGGCGGGGAGGGGGGGAGAAAGCGCTTTCTCCACCACCGCCTCGCGCATTCTCCCCATCCTCGCCTCACGCTTTCCCCACCCACACCTCGCACTTTCTTCCCCCGCCTCGCGCTTTCTCCCCCCCTCCCCGTCTCGCGCTTCCTCCCCCCCTCTCCGTCTCGCGCTTTCTCCCCCCCTCTCCGTCTCGTGCTATCTCCCCCCCTGCCCCCCGCCTCTCGCTTTCTCCCCCAACCACCTCGCGCTTTCTACCGCCCCGCCTCGCGCTTTCTCCCCCCCTTCCTTCCTCCCTCGCGGGGAAAGTGCCAGGTGGGGGGGAGGGGGGGAGGAAGCTCGAGGCGGGGGGAGGTGGGGAGAGAGTGCGAGGCGGGGGGAAGGGGGAGAAATTGCGAGGCGGGGGGGACGGGAGGAGAAAGCGCGAGGAGGGGGGAGGGGGTTAGAAAGCCGGAGACGGGGAGGGGGTGGATAAAGTGCTAAGCGGGGGGGAGAAAGTGCAAGGCGGGGGGGGAGGGGGGAGAAAGCACAAGGCGGTGAGGGGGTGAAAGCTCGAGGCAGGGGTTGAGGGAGGGAAAAAGAGCCAGGCAGAGGGGGAGGGGGGGAGAAATCGCGAGGCGGGGGGTAGAAATGGCGAGGTGAGGAGGGGGTGGAGAAAGTTCGAGGCGGGAATGGGGGGAGAAAACGCGAGACGGGGAGGGGAGAAAGCGCGAGGTGGGGAGAGGGGGAGAAAGCGCGAGGCGGGGGAGAAAGCGTGAAGTGGTGAGAGGGGGGTGAGAAAGCGCGAGGTGAGAAGGGGGGGCAGAAACCGCGAGACGGGGTGGGGGGATAAAGCGCGAGGCAAGGGGGGAGGGGGGGAGAAAGCACAAGGCGGGGGGGAGGGGGGGAGATAGGGCGAGACGGGGAGGGGGGGAGAAAGCGCGAGGCGAGGAGGTTAGAAAGCAGGAGGCAGGGGGGGAGGGTGGGAGAAAGACTGAGACGGGGGGAGAAAGTGCAAGGCGGGGATAGAGAAAGCGCGAGGCGGGGGAGAGTGGGTGAGAAATTGCGAGATGGGGAGGGGGGGAGAAAGCGCGAGGCGGGGAGGGAGGGGGGAAGAAAGCGCGAGGCGGAGGGGGAGGAGGGGTGAAAGCGCGAGGCGGGGAAGAGAGAAAACGCGACGAGAGGAAGGAGAAACCGCGAGTCGGGGGAGGGGAGAAAGCGCGAGGTGAGGAGAGAGGACAGGAGAAAGTTCAAGGCGGGGGGGGAGTGGGGGAGAAAACCCGAGACGGGGAGGAGGTGGAGAAAGCGCGAGGTGGGGGGGAGAAAGCGAGAGACGGAGGGGCGGAGAAAGTGCGAGGCGAGGAGGGAGGAGGGGAGAAAGTGAGAGGCTGGGGGGGAGTGCGGGAGAAAGCGTGAGGCGGAGGGGGGAGAAAGAGCGAGGTGGGGGGGGAGAAAGCGCGGGGGGGGAGAAGGCGCGAGGCGGGGGGGAGGGGGGAGAAAGCGCGGGATGGGGGAGGGGGGAAAAAGTGCGAGGCGGAGGGGGGAGGGGGGAGAAAACACGAGGCGGGGAGGGGAGGGAGAAAGGTCGAGGCGGAAGGGGAGAAAGGGCGAGACGGGGAGGGGGGGAGAAAGCACGAGGCGAGGAGAGGGAGAAAGCGCGAGAAGGTGGGGAGAGAAAGAGCGAGGCGTGAGGTGAGAATACGCGAGGCGGGGGGGAGAAAGAGAGAGTTGAGGGAGGGAGAAAGCGCGACGCGGGGGGGGAGGGGGGGAGGAAGCGCGAGGCGGAGGGGGGGAGGAAGCGCGAGGGGGTGTGGGGAGGGGGGGAAGAAAGCGCGAGGCGGCGTTGGGAGAAAGTGCGAGGCGGGGAGGGGAGGGGGGGAGATAGCGCGATGTGGGGGGTGAAAAAACGCGAGGCAGGGAGAGGGTGGAGAAAGCGCGAGGCGGGGGGGGTTGAGAAAATGCGAGGGGGGGGAGAATGCGCAAGACGGCAAGTGGGGGTGAAAGCGCAAGACGGGATGCGGAGGTAAAATCGCGAGGCGGTGGGGGGAGACGAGGAGGGAGTGGAAAAAGTGCGAGACCGGGATGGGGGGAGAAAGCGCGAGGCGGGGAAGGATTAAGCGCGAGGCGGGGGGGAGAAAGCATGAGAAGAGGGGGAGAAAGCGCGAGGAGAGGAGGAGAAAGCGAGAGGCGGGGGGGGAGGGAGAAAGGGCAGAGGGGGGGGAAGAGCGAGGCGGGGAGGGGGGAGAAAGCGCGAGGCGGGGGGTCAGAAAGCGCCCCTTCATCAGCCCCAAACGCCAACTTCACATATCTTTCAGCATCAAAAACCCACACTGAATTGAATATGAAAGTTAAGAAACGGCCCTGGATGGCAGCGTGTGAGGAGAGAGACAGCACCGAGGGACTGAAGGCCATTAACTGCCACATCTATGGCTCCTCTCGCAGCTCCCAGCAGGGAAACCGGGGTTCAGGCTGGGGGCAAAGGGTGGGGCGCAGCTGGAAAACTGAGTCTATTTTTTTGTCTCTGAGAACCTCACAGGGTTTTTCTCTGGAAGCAGTCCCAGACCAAAATCCTCTAAAAGTCCTTGGGAAGGGCCATATCGTTCTGCTCCGCTGCCTTTGAAAATATTCCTGCAGGAAAAAGGGCTTTTGCTGAGGCTGTTGATGCTCCCCGAGAGCAGTGGCACAGCACGGGGTGGGGTTAACAGTGGGGTTGTCCTGCAGTGCATATTAGCAGTGCTTTAATCATACATCAATTCAGCCGTAATGGAAATAAGATCAGAGATCCTTCTTGAAGGCCACCAAAACCCTTCCAGAACCCTCCGTAACCCCTTTAGATCCTTCAAAGGCCTCTCTGAGACCACCAAAACCCTTACAGAACCCTCTGGAACCCATTTAGATCCTTCAAAAACCTCTCTGAGACCACCAAAACCCTTCCAGAACCCTCTGGAACCCCTTTAGATCCTTCCAGGATCTCTCTGAGACCACCAAAACCCTTCCAGAACCCTCTGGACCAATTTAGATCCTTCAAAGGCCTCTCTAAGACAACCAAAACCCTTCCAGAATCCTCTGGAACCCCTTTACATCCTTCCAGGACCCCTCTGAGACCACCAAAACCATTCCACAACCCTCTGGATCCCCTTTAGATCCTTCCAGGACCCCACTGAGACCACCAAAACCATTTCAGAACTCTCTGGATCCCCTTTAGATCCTTCCAGGACCTCTCTGAGACCAAAAAAACCCTTTCAGAACCTTCTGATACCCCTTTAGGTTCTTCAAGGACCCCACTGAAACCACCAAAACCCTTCCAGAACCCTCTGGAACCCTTCTGGTCTATCAACGACCCATCTGAGACCACCAAAACCCATCAAGGACCCCTCTGGAACGCCTTTAGATCCTTCCAGGAGCTCTCTGAGACCAGAAAAGTCCTTCCAGAACCCTCTGGAACCCCTTTAGATCCTTCCAGGACCTCTCTGAGACCACCAAAACCCTTCCAGAACCCTCTGGAACCCCTTTAGAACCTTCCAGGACATCTCTGAGACCACCAAAACCCTTTCAGAACCCTCTGGAACCTCTTTAGATCCTTCCAGGACACCTTGAAGACCACCAAAACCCTTCCAGAACCCTCTGGAACCCCTTTAGATCCTTCCAGGACCTCTCTGAGACCACCAAAACCCTTCCAGAATCCTCTGGAACCCCTTTAGATGCTCCAAGGACTTCTTGAAGTCCACCAAAACCCTTCCAGAACCCTCTGGAACCCCTTTAGATGCTTCAAGGACTTCTTGAAGTCCACCAAAACACTTCCAGAACCCTCTGGAATTCCTTTGGATCCTTCAAAGACCCCTCTGGGACCACCAAAACCCTTCCAGAACCCTCTGGAACCCTTTTAGGTCCTTCAAAGACCACTCTGGGACCACCAAAACACTTCCGGAACCCTCTGGAACCCCTTTTGATCATTCAAGGACCCCTCTGGAATCCCTTTAGAAGTTTTCTTCAATTTCTTTCTTCAAGAAAGTACCGTTATTAAACCAAGGAGCGGCTGCGGAGGCGTCGTCTGCTGTCGAGGCGTGAGTGGGAGCGGCTGAGGAGGGGGGAGCGTTGGTGGAGGGGTGGTTTGGAGGGTGGTGTCCGTGCTGAGGCGGTTTGTGTGAAGCGTCCATGGGGGCGTCGGGGCCATGGTTGGGAGTTGTTGGGTGCCTCGGGGTGGTGTGTTTGGCGTTGGGGGTAAAGGTGGCGGCATGGAGGCGGCGAGGCCGGGGGGAGATGGTGGGGGGGGGGAGAAAGCGTGGAGGGGGGTGAGAAAGCGCGAGGAGGCGAGAAGGGGGGGCGCGAGGCGGCGCGGGGGTGTGGGCAATGGTGGGGGTGGACTCGAGGCAGCAGGAGGATAGCGCGAGGCGGGGGGAGTGGGCGCGTGAGGGGAGGGGGGCAGAGAGCGCGAGGCGGGTGGGAAAAAGCGCGAGGCGGGGGGAGAAAGAGCGAGGCAGGGGGAGGGGGGGGAGAAAGCGCGAGGCGGGGGAGGGAGGGAGAAAGCGCGATGCGGTGGGAGAGGGTTGAGGAAGCGCGAGGCGGGGGGGAAAGAAAGCGCGAGGCGGGGGAGGGGAAAGCGCGAGACGGGGAGGGGGTGGACAAAGCGCGAGGGGGGGAGGGGGGGAGAAAGCACGAGGCGGGGGGAGTCGAGAAAGCGTGAGACGGGGATGGGGGGGAGAAAGCGCGGAGCGGGGGAGAAATCGCGAGAGAGGGGGAAGGGACGGGGGGAGAAATTGCGAGACGGGGAGGGGGAGAGAAAGCGCGGGGCAGGTAGGGGGGCAGAATGCGCGGGGGGGGGGGGGGGGGGGGGGAGAAAGCGCGAGGGGGGGGGGGGGAGATATCCGGAAAGTTAAAGTCCCCCCCAAGGCCCAGAGGCAGAGATTCAGAGACTGTCTTCAGCTGTTTATAGAAGAGCTCCTCAGCTGCTGCTTCTTGGCTGGGTGCTCTGTAAGAGACTCCCAGCACAAAGTCCCCCTTCTTGTGGGCTCCTCTGATTTTAACCCATAGGCACTCGATCCCATCCTCACCGTTTCCCGCCCCCTGTCTCGGGCTTTCTCCCTCCCTCCCCCCCGCCTCGTGCTTTCTCTCCCCCTCCCCGCCTTGCGCTTTCTCCCCCCTCCGCCTCGCCCTTTCTCTGCCCCACCTCGCGCTTTCTCCACCCCTGCCTCGTCTCGGGCTTTCTGCCCCCCTTCCCCCCGGCCTCGCACATTCTCCCCTCCTCCCTCCTCACCTCGCGATTTCTCTCCCCCGCCTCGCGCTTTGCCCTCCTCCCCACCTCGCTCCTTCTCTCCCCGTCCCCCCCCGCCTCGCACTTTCTCCCCTTTCCCCCCGCCTCGCGCTCTCTCCCCCCTCCCCCACCTCGGGCTTCTCCCCCCCCTCCCCCACCTCGGCTTCTCCCCCCCCCTGCCTCGCGCTTTCTCCCCCCCACGGCTCACGCTTTTTCCACTCCCTCCTCGTCTCGCGCTATCTCCCCCCCTCTCCACACCGCCTCGCCATTTTGCCCTCGCACCCCGTCTCGCGCTTTCACCCCCACTTCCCGTCTCGCGCATTCTCCCCCTCCCCGCCTCGCGTTTTCTCCACCCTCCCGACTCGCACTTTGTCCACTCCCTCCCCGCCTCGTACATTCTCCACCCCGTCTCACGCTTTCTCCCCCCCTCTCCGCCTCACGCTTTCTCCCACCCCCACCTCGCATTTTCTCTCTCCCTTCCAGTCTCGCACTTTCTCCCCCCCCGCTTCGCGCTTTCTCCCCCCCTGCCCCCGCCCCTTTGCGCTTTCTCCCCCGTCTACAACCACCTCACAATTTTTCCCCTTGTCCCCGCCTCACACTTTCTCCACCCCCTCCCCGCCCCACGCTTTCTCCCTCCCCTCTCCTCCTCGAGCTTTCTCCACCCAACCCGCCTCGCGATTTTCCCCTCCTCCCCGCCTCGCACTTTCTCCCCCCGTGCTTCGCGTTTCTCCCCCGCCTCGCGCTTTCTCCCCCCCTCCCCCCCACGCGCTTTCTCCCCGCCCCGCCTCGCACTTTCTCCCCCCCTCGCGTCTCGCGCTTTGTCATCCCCTCACCGCCTTTCTCTTTCTCCCCCCCGCCTTGCTCCTTCTCACCCCCTCCCACCCCGCCTCGCACTTTCTCACCACCCCCCCAGCCTCGCGCTTTCTCTTCCCCCCCGCCTTGCGCTTTCTCCCCCCCTCCCCCCCATCTCGCACTTTCTACCCCCCCCGTCTCGCGGTTTCTCCACTCCCGCCTCGCGCTTTCTCCCCCTGTTACCGCCTCGTGCTTTCTCCCCCCCTCCCCGCATCGCGCTTTCTATCAGCCCCAACTCGAGCTTCCTCCCCCCCTCCCCCCCGCCTCGCGGGGAAAGAAATTCCGAGGCGGGGGGGGAGGAGGGGAGAAAGCGCGAGGCGAGGGGGGAGGGGGGGAGGAAGCGCGATGAGAGGGGGTAGAATGCGTGAGGCGGGGGGGAGAAAGAGAGAGTTGGGGGAGGGAGAAAGCGCGACGCGGGTGGGAGAAAGCGCGAGGTGTGTGTTGGCGAAAGCGCGAGGTGGGGATGGGGAGAATGCGCGAGGCGGTGGTGGAGAAAGCGCTTTCTCCCCCCCCGCCGTCTCCCCCCGGCCTCGACGCCTCCATGCCGCCACCTTTACCCACAACGCCAAACACACCACCCCGAGGCACCCAACAACTCCCAACCACGGCCCCGACGCCCCCATGGACGCTTCACACAAACCTCCTAGGGATTAGGGTTAGGGTTAGGGTTAGGGTTAGGGGTTAGGGTTAGGGGTTAGGGGTTAGGGGTAAGGATTAGGGTTAGGGTTAGGGTTAGGTTTAGCGTTAGTGTTTGAGTTAGGGTTAGGGTTAGAGTTAGGGTTAGGGTTAGAGTTAGGGTTAGGGGTAAGGATTAGAGTTAGGGTAAGGATTAGGGTTAGGGTTAAGGTTAGGGTTAGGGTCGTTAGGGTTAGGGTTAGAAGTTAGAGGTTAGGGTTAGGGTTAGCGTTAGAGTTAGGGTTAGAGTTAGGGTTAGGGTTAGGGTTAGGGATTTGGGTTAGGGTTAGGGTTAGAGTTAGGCGGGGAGGGGTAAGAGAAAGCGTTAGGGTTAGGGTTAGTGTAGGGTTAGGAGTTAGGGGTAGGGTTAGGGTTAGGTTTAGGGTTAGTGTTAGGGTTAGGGGTTAGGGGTTAGGGTTAGGGTTAGAGTTAGGGTTAGGGTTAGGTGTAGGGGTAGGGTTAGGGTTAGGGTTAGGGTTAGGAGTTAGGGGTAGGGTTAGGGTTAGGTGTAGGGTTAGGGTTAGGGTTAGGGTTAGAGGTTAGGGGTAGGGGTTAGGGTTAGGGTTAGGGTTAGTGTTAGGGTTAGGGGTTAGGGCTAGGGGTAGGTTCATTAGGGTTAGGGTTGGGGTTAGGGTTAGAGTTAGGGTAAGGGTTAGGCGGGGAGGTGGTGGAGAAAGTGGAGGCGGGGGGGAGGAAGCGCGAGGTGGGGGTGGCGAAAGCGAGGGGTCAAAATTACGACGCGGGAGGGGGGAGAAAGGACGAGGTGGGGTGGGAGAAAGAGGCGGGGAGGGGCTGGAGAAAGCGCAGGGAGGTGGGAGGGGAGAATGCGCGAGGTGGAGGGGGAGAAAGCGCGGGGCGGGGGGGAAGGGGGGCAGAAAGCGCGGCGGGTGGAGAGGGCAGAGAAAGCGAGAGGCAGGGTAGGGTTAGGGTTAGGGTTAGGGTTAGGGTTAGGGTTAGGGTTAGGGTTAGGGTTAGGGTTTCTTTCTCCGCCGCTCCTCTCCTCGCGCTTTCTCCTACAAACGCCTCACGTTTTCTCCATCCCCCGTGTCGCGCTTTCTCCCCCACTGCCCGTCTGGCGGTTTCTCTACCCCCGACCCTCCTCGAGCTTTCTTCCCCCCTACCTCCCCCACATCGCACATCGCAGTTTTTCCCCTCCTCCCCCGCCTTGAGCTTTCTCCCCACCCCTCACCTGAGGACCTCCTTAACCCTTTGGAGACCCCATCCCACCACCTGAGGACCTCCCACACTCCTTGGAGACTGCATCCCACCACCCTGAGAACCTCCTAAACCCCTCTGGAGACCCCATCCAACCACCTGAGGACCTCCTAAACCCTCTGGAGACCCAATCCCACCACATGAGGACCTCCTAAACCCTCCTGGAGACCCCATCCCACCACCTGAGGACCTCCTAAACCCTCTGGAGACCCCATCCCACCACCTGAGGACCTCCTAAACCCTCTGGAGACCCCATGCCACCACCTGAGGACCTCCTAAACCCCTCTGGAGACCCCATCCCACCACCTGAAGACCTCCTAAACCCTCTGGAGACCCCATCCCACCACCTGAGGACCTCTGACACTCCTTGGAGACTGCATCCCACCAACTGAGAACCTCCTAAACCCCTCTGGAGACCCCATCCCACCACCTGAGGACCTCCCACACTCCTTGGAGACTGCATCCCACCACCTGAGGACCTCCTAAACCCTCTGGAGACCCCATCCCACCACCTGAGGACCTCCTAAACCCTCTGGAGACCCCATCCCACCACCTGAGGACCTCCTAAACCCCTCTGGAGACCCCATCCCACCACCTGAGGACCTCCTAAACCCCTCTGGAGACCCCATCCCACCACCTGAGGACCTCCTAAACCCTCTGGAGACCCCATCCCACCACCTGAGGACCTCCTAAACCCCTCTGGAGACCCCATCCCACCACCTGAGGACCTCCTAAACCCCTCTGGAGACCCCATCCCACCACCTGAGGACCTCCTAAACCCTCTGGAGACCCCATCCCACCACCTGAGGACCTCCCAAACCCCTCTGGAGACCCCATCCCACCACCTGAGGACCTCCTAAACCCTCTGGAGACCCCATCCCACCACCTGAGGACCTCCTAAACCCTCTGGAGACCCCATCCCACCACCTGAGGACCTCCTAAACCCTATGGAGACCCCATCCCACCACCTGAGGACCTCCTAAACCCTCTGGAGACCCCATCCCACCACCTGAGGACCTCCCAAACCCCTCTGGAGACCCCATCCCACCACAGGAGGACCTTCTAAACCTTCTGGAGACCCCATACCACCACCTGAGGAACTCCTAAACCCTCTGGAGACCCCATACCACCACCTGAGGACCTCCTAAACCCTATGGTGACACCATCCCACCACCTGAGGACCTCCTAAACCCCTCTGGAGACCCCATCCCACCACCTGAGGACCTCCTAAACCCCTCTGGAGACCCCATCCCACCACCTGAGGACCTCCTAAACCCCTCTGGAGACCCCATCCCACCACCTGAGGACCTCCTAAACCCCCCTGGAGACCCCATCCCACCACCTGAGGACCTCCTAAACCCTCTGGAGACCCCATCCCACCACCTGAGGACCTCCTAAACCCTCTGGAGACCCCATCCCACCACCTGAGGACCTCCTAAAATCCTCTGGAGACCCCATCCCACCACCTGAGGACCTCCTGAACCCCTCTGGAGACTCCATCCCACCACCTGAGGACCTCCTAAACCCCTCTGGAGACCCCATCCCACCACCTGAGGACCTCCTAAACCCTATGGAGACCCCATCGCCCCACCTGAGGACCTCCTAAACCCTCTGGAGACCCCGTCCCACCACCTGAGGACCTCCTGAACCCTCTGGAGACCCCATCCCACCACCTGAGGACCTCCTAAACCCTCTGGAGACCCCATCCCACCACCTGAGGACCTCTAAAATCCTCTGGAGACCCCATCCCACCACCTGAGGACCTCCTGAACCCCTCTGGAGACTCCCTCCCACCACCTGAGGACCTCCTAAACCCCTCTGGAGACCCCATCCCACCACCTGAGGACCTCCTAAACCCTATGGAGACCCCATCCCACCACCTGAGGACCTCCTAAACCCTCTGGAGACCCCATCCCACCACCTGAGGACCTCCAAAATCCTCTGGAGACCCCATCCCACCACCTGAGGACCTCCTAAACCCCTCTGGAGACCCCATCCCACCACCTGAGGACCTCCTAAACCCCTCTGGAGACCCCATCCCACCACCTGAGGACCTCCTAAACCCTCTGGAGACCCCATCCCACCACCTGAGGACCTCTTAAACCCTCTGGAGACCCCATCCCACCACCTGAGGACCTCCTGAACCCCTCTGGAGACTCCATCCCACCACCTGAGGACCTCCTAAACCCCTCTGGAGACCCCATCCCACCACCTGAGGACCTCCTAAACCCTATGGAGACCCCATCGCACCACCTGAGGACCTCCTAAACCCTCTGGAGACCCCATCCCACCACCTGAGGACCTCCTGAACCCTCTGGAGACCCCATCCCACCACCTGAGGACCTCCTAAACCCTCTGGAG
Organism: Cuculus canorus; assembly: GCF_017976375.1. Lineage (NCBI taxonomy): Eukaryota > Metazoa > Chordata > Aves > Cuculiformes > Cuculidae > Cuculus > Cuculus canorus. Next base: position 435,782 of record NW_026527843.1, read on the forward strand.
ACCCCATCCCACCACCTGAGGACCTCTTAACTCGTCTGGAGACCCCATCCCACCACCTGAGGACCTCAAGAAGCCTTCTGGATATCCCATCCCACCACCTGAGGACCTCCTAAACCCCTCTGGAGACCCCATCCCACCACCTGAGGACCTCCTAAACCCTATGGAGACCCCATCCCACCACCTGAGGACCTCCTAAACCCTCTGGAGACCCCATCCCACCACCTGAGGACCTCCAAAATCCTCTGGAGACCCCATCCCACCACCTGAGGACCTCCTAAACCCCTCTGGAGACCCCATCCCACCACCTGAGGACCTCTAAAATCCTCTGGAGACCCCATCCCACCACCTGAGGACCTCCTAAACCCTCTGGAGACCCCATCCCACCACCTGAGGACCTCTAAAATCCTCTGGAGACCCCATCCCACCACCTGAGGACCTCCTGAACCCCTCTGGAGACTCCATCCCACCACCTGAGGACCTCCTAAACCCCTCTGGAGACCCCATCCCACCACCTGAGGACCTCCTAAACCCTATGGAGACCCCATCGCCCCACCTGAGGACCTCCTAAACCCTCTGGAGACCCCTTTCCCACCACCTGAGGACCTCCTGAACCCTCTGGAGACCCCATCCCACCACCTGAGGACCTCCTAAACCCTCTGGAGACCCCATCCCACCACCTGAGGACCTCCCAAATCTTTATGGAGACCCCATCCCACCACCTGAGGACCTCCTAAACCCCTCTGGACACCCCATCCCACCACCTGAGGACCTCCTAAACCCCTCTGGAGACCCCATCCCACCACCTGAGGACCTCCTAAACCCTATGGAGACCCCATCCCACCACCTGAGGACCTCCTAAACCCTCTGGAGACCCCATCCCACCACCTGAGGACCTCCAAAATCCTCTGGAGACCCCATCCCACCACCTGAGGACCTCCTAAACCCCTCTGGAGACCCCATCCCACCACCTGAGGACCTCTAAAATCCTCTGGAGACCCCATCCCACCACCTGAGGACCTCCTAAACCCTCTGGAGAGCCCAGACCTCGCCAAGCGCGAGGCGCGGGTGGAGAAAGCCCTGGGGGGTTCTCCGCCCTTCTTCCACCCCCGTCTCGAGCTTTCTCTCCCCTCCTCCCCTCGCGCTTTCCCTCCCCCCCGCCTCGCGCTCTCTCCCTCCCCTCCCTGCCACGCACTTTCTACGCTCCCGCCTCCTGCTTTTTCCCTTCCTCCCTGCCTCGCACTTTCTTCCCCCATCCCCCCCACAGCGCATTTTCTCCCCTGCCCGCCTCACGCTTTTTCCCACCTTTACCGACTCGAGCTTTCTCCCCCCCTCCCCCCTCCTCACACTTTCCCCCCTCCCCGCCTCACGCTTTCTCAACCCACCCCCACCTCGCGCTCTCTCCCTGCCCGGCCTCACGCTTTCCCTTCCCCACCTCGTCTCACGCTTTCTCCCTCCCTCCTCTCCTTGAAGGAACTAAAGAGGTTCCGGAGGATTCTGGAAGGGTTTTGGTAATCTTAAAGGGTTCTTTGAAGGACCTAAAAGGGTTCCAGAGGGTTCTGGAAGGGTTTAGGTGGTCTCAGAGAGGTCCTGGAAGGATCTAAAGGGCTTCCAGAGGGTTCTGGAAGGGTTTTGGTGGTCTCAGAGAGGTCTTTGAAGGATCTAAAGGGCTTACGGAGGGTTCTGGAAGGGTTTTGGTGGCCTTCAAGAAGGATCACTGATCTTATTTCCATTACAGCTGAATTTCTGTATTATTAAAGCACTGGGGGTGGAAAGGGGGTGGAAAAAGCACGAGGCAGGGGGGAGAAAGCGCGAGGCGGCTGGTGAGACGGGGAGAGAGCGCGAGGCAGAAGGGGAGAAAGCGCAAGACAGGGAGGGGGTGGAAAAAAGCGCGAGGCGGGGAGGGGGGCAGAGAGCGCTTTCTCCACCACTGCCTCGCGCATTCTCCCCCCTTCCGCCTCATGCTTTTTCTTTCCATCCCCGCCTCGCGCTTTCCCCTCTCCCTGCCTCGCGTTTTCCCCCACCCACACCTCGCGCTTTCTCCCCCCCTCCCCCACCGCCTCACACTTTCTCCCCCTCCCCCCCCGCCTCGCTCTTTTGCCCCCCCTCCCCTCCTCACGCTTTCTCCGCCCCTCCCTGCCTCGCGCTTTCTCTCCCCCCGCCTCGCGATTTCATCTTCCCCACCTCGCGTTTTCCAGAGGGGACCCGTCTGGAACCCCTTTAGATCCTTCCAGGACCTCTCTGAGACCACCAAAACCCTTCCAGAACCCTCTGGAACCTCTTTAGATCCTTCCAGGAGCTCTCTGAGACCACCAAAACCCTTCCAGAACCCTCTGGAACCCGTTTAGATCCTTCCAGGACATCTCTGAGACAACCAAAACCCTTCCAGAACCCTCTGGAACCTATTTAGATCCTTCCAGGACACCTTGAAGACCACCAAAACCTTTCTAGAACCCTCTGGAATCCCTTTAGATCGTTCAAGGACCCCTCTGGAACCCCTTAAGATCCTTCATGGACCCCTCTGAGAACACCAAAACCCTTCCACAACCCTCTGGAACCCCTGTAGGTCCTTCTAGGACCCCTCTGTGACCACCAAAACCCTTCCAGAATCTTCTGGAACTCCTTTAGATCCTACAAGGACCCCTTGAAGTCCACCAAAACCCTTCCAGAACCCTCTTGAACCCCTTTAGATCCTTCAAAGACCGCTCTGAGACCACCAAAACCTTTCGAGAATCCTCTGGAACCTCTTTACATTTTTCCAGGACCTCTCTGGGACAACCAAAACCCTTCCAGAACTCTCTGGAACCCATTTAGATCTTTCAAGGACCTTTCTGACACCATCAAAACCCTTCCAGAACCCTCTGGTACCCTTTTACGTTCTTCAAGGACCCCTGGAAGACAGGTTCTAAGAACGGTTTTTATCAAGACGACTTTGAGGGATCTAAAGGGGTTCCAGAGGGTTCTGGAAGGGTTTTGGTGGTCTCAAAGAGGTCCTGGAAGGATCTAAAGGGGTCACAGAGGGTTCTGGAAGGGTTTTGGTGATCTTCAGAGGGGCCCTTGAAGGATCTTTCTCCCACCCCCGCCTCGCACTTTCTCCCCCATTTACAGCCTCGCGCTTTTTCCCACCCCGTCTCGCGCATTCTCCCCCCTCCCCCCCAGCCTCGCGCTTTCTGCTCTCCCTTCCTGCCTCGCGCTTACTCCCCCCCCTCGCGCTTTCTCCCCCTCGCGCTTTCTGCCCCCGTCTTGCACATTCTCCCCCCTCCCCCTCGCCTCGCGCTTTTTCTCCCCCTCCCCCCGCCTAGCTCTTTCTCCCCCCCTCCCACTCCCGCCTCGCTCTTTCTCCCCCCCTCCCCGTCTCGCGCTTTTTCCCCTCCTCACCCCCCCCGCGGTTTTTCCTCCCTCTCCCTGTATCGCGCTTTCTCCCCCCCCACCTCGCGCTTTTTCCACCCCCACCTCGCTCTTTCTCCCCCCCCATATCTCGCTCTCTCCCCCCCCATCTCGCGCTATCTCCCCCCTCCACCCTCATCTCTCGCTTTCTCTCCCCTTCCCCTTCGCTTCGCACTTTCCACCCCTAATTTTCCAAGGGCTGCTTCTGTTAAAGCTGAAAGGGCGCTTCCATACCCAATTGTTACACCCATGACTATTGCAGCCTTATCTCTCACTCTCATCAGCTCTGGGTTAAATCATTCATTATTATCATTCCTGATATGTGGCTCATTAAATACTTTCCAATCCTTTTCCTTGGCTTCCCGGGTTAGGATGTCACAGATAATATTGTGCCTTTTGATTCCTGCGCCCTGCGCGCTCGGACAATGCCGTATGGCATGGGCGCAGGGCTCGGTCTTTCCGGGACAATGCCTGCAGGGTTTGCCATGGGCTTCGCGCTTCCCCCGGGATAGAAATTCTCTCTTTGGGTTTACGTTCGCCCTTAACTGCAGTGCTGCTATTAATGTTCTGTGAGGAATGCCCCTCTCATTCGTAATCAATCACTGCTGATGGTATCGTTTCCAGAGTTGTTCATTCCTATACTTTGGGATCCCAATTTACTCCAATGGGTAAATTCTCTTTTCCTCCAGTTCCAAGGCCTCGGAAAGATGGGCTTTGGGGCAGGGATTTCCCGTTCCGAGGCTGCGTTTTCTCCCCTTACTATTTCTGGAATTTCTATTGGAGATTTGGGATCCCAAATAGATGGAATTTTGTCTTTATCTCCTCCAGCTGTAATCCATAGTTTTTCATAATCTTTCTCAATACTTTCCTGTTTAACAAAGACTCTTCCAAATGCATCTGAGGATTGTGCCAAACAGTGCAACCTTTGAGCTTGGATACTTGGGATCACTGCCGATAATCTACTGATGCCATTACTAACCCCCCCCCCTCTCGTGCTACCTCTCCCCCTCCCCCCCCACCTCGCGCTCTCTCCCCCCCCCCCCTGTCTCGTGCTTTCTCTTCCCCCCCCGCCGTCTCCACCCGTCCTCGCCGCCTCCAGCATGCCACCCTCTGGAACCCCTTTAGATCCTTCAAGGACCCCTCCGGAACCCCTTTAGAAGTTTTCTTCAATCTTCTTTCCTTCAAGAAAGTACCGTTATTAAACCAAGGAGCGGCTGCGGAGGCGTCGTCTGCTGTCGAGGCGTGAGTGGGAGCGGCTGAGGAGGGGGGAGCGTTGGTGGAGGGGTGGTTTGGAGGGTGGTGTCCGTGCTGAGGCGGTTTGTGTGAAGCGTCCATGGGGGCGTCGGGGCCGTGGTTGGGAGTTGTTGGGTGCCTCGGGGTGGTGTGTTTGGCGTTGTGGGTAAAGGTGGCGGCGTGGAGGCGGCGAGGCCGGGGGGAGAAAGCACGAGGGGGGGAGCGGGGAGAAGAATGTGCAAGGAGGAGAGGGGGAAAGAAAGCGCGAGGCAGGGAGGGGAGGGAGTAAACTCGAGGCGGGGAGGGGGTGGAGAATAGGCGGGGAGGGGGTGGAAAAAGCACGAGGCTGGGGAGGGCGGAGAAAGCGTGAGGCGGGCGGGGGGGAAAAAGTGCGAGGCGGGGTTAGAGGGGGGGAGAAAGCGCGAGGCTGGGGGGGAGGAAGGGAGAAGGTACGAGGCGGGGGGGAGGGGGAGAGGAAGCGCGTGGCTGGGGGAGGGGGGAAAAAACGCGAGGAGGGGGGAGGGGGGAGAAAGTGTGAGGCGGAGGGGGAGAGGGGAGAAAGTGCGAGGGGCAGAGGGGGGGAGGAAGCGCGAGGGGGGGAAGGGGGAAGAAAGTGCGAGCCGGGGGGGGGGGGGAGAAAGGGCGAGGCGGGGGGGAAGGGTGGGAGATAGGGCGAGACGGGGGGGGGAGAAAGCGCGAGGCAGGGAGGGAGAAAGCGTGAGGGGTGGAGGAGAGAGAGTGCGAGGTGGGGAAAGTGGAGAGAGCGCGAGGCGGGGGGGGAGGAGGGGAGAAAGTGTGAGGCGGGGGAGGAGGAAGGGAGAAGGTACGAAGCGGGGGGGAGGGGGAGAGGAAGCGCGTGGCGGGGGGAGGGGGGAATAAACGCGAGGAGGGGGGAGGGGGGAGAAAGCGCGAGGCGGAGGGGGAGGGGGGGAGAAAGTGCGAGGCGGGAGGAGAGGGGGCAAAAAAGCGCGAGGCGGGGGGGAGAGGGGAGAAAGTGCAAGGCGAGGGGGAGAAAGCGCGAGGAGGTAAATGGGGGAGGAAGCGCGATGTGGATAGGGAGGGGGGGAGAGCGCGAGGCGGGGAGGGGGGGAAAAGGTGCGGGGCGGGGGAGGGAGAAAGCGCGAGGCGGGGATGAGAGGAGAAAGCGTAAGACAGGGAGGGGAGGAAAAGCGCGACGTGGGGCAGGGAAAAATAGCGAGGCGAGGGCAGAGAAAGGGCGAGGCGGGGGGGAGGGGTGGAGATAGCGCGAGGAGTGCAGGGGAGGGAGAAAGCACAAGGCGGGGAGAGTGGGAAATAGCGCGGGGCGGGAAAGGGAGAAGACAGCTCGAGACGGGGAGGGGAAGTGAAACCGCGAGACGGGATGCAGGGAGAAAGCCATAGAGTGAAATCATAGATCCGTCTCTGTCCCTCTCTGCCCCACAGATCCCTCTCTGCCCCACAGATCCCTCTCTGCCCCATAGATCCCTCTCTGCCCCACAGATCCCTCTCTGCCCCATAGATTTCCCTCTGCCCCACAGATCCCTCTCTGCCCCACAGATCCCTCTCTGCCCCATAGATTTCACTCTGCCCCACAGATCCCTCTCTGCCCCATAGATCCCTCTCTGCCCCATAGATCCCTCTCTGCCCCATAGATCCCTCTCTGCCCCACGGATCCCTCTCTGCCCCACAGATCCCTCTCTGACACATAGATTTCACTCTGCCCCATAGATCCCTCTCTGCCCCATAGTTTCCTCTCTGCCCCATAGATCCCTCTCTGCCCCATAGATTTCACTCTACCCCACAGATCCCTCCCTGCCCCACAGATCCCTCTCTGCCCCAACGATCCTTCTCTGCCCCAAGATCCCTCTCTGCCCCACAGATCCCTCTCTGCCCCATAGATTTCACTCTGCCCCACAGATCCCTCTCTGCGCCACAGATCCCTCTCTGCCCCATGGATCCCTCTCTGCCCCACAGATCCCTCTCTGCCCCATAGATCCCTCTCGGCCCCACAGATCCCTCTCTGCCCCATAGATCCCTCTCTGCCCCATAGATTTCACTCTGCCCCATAGATCGCTCTCTGCCCCACGGATCCCTCTCTGCCCCACAGATCCCTCTCTGCCCCATAGATTTCACTCTGCCCCATAGATCCCTCTCTGCCCCACAGATCCCTCTCTGCCCCATAGATCCTTCTCTGCCCCACAGAACCCTCTCTGCCCCACAGATCCTTCTCTGCCCCATAGATCCCTCTCTGCCCCACAGATCCCTCTCTGCCCCATAGATCTCTCTCTGCCCCATAGATCCTTCTCAGCCCCACAGATCCCTCTCTGCCCCATAGATTTTACTCTGCCCCATAGATTTCACTCTGCCCTATAGATCCTTCTCTGCCCCACAGATCCCTCTCTGCCCCATAGATTCCTCTCTGCCCTATAGATCCCTCTCTGCCCCACAGATCCCTCTCTGCCCCACAGATCCTTCTCTGCCCCACAGATCCCTCTCTGCCCCATAGATCCCTCTCTGCCCCACAGATCCCTCTCTGCCCCATAGATCCCTCTCTGCCCCACAAATCCTTCTCTGCCCCAAAGATCCCTCTCTGCCCCATAGATCCCTCTCTGCCCCATAGATCCCTCTCTGCCCCACAGATCCCTCTCTGCCCCATAGATCCCTCTCTGCCCCACAAATCCTTCTCTGCCCCAAAGATCCCTCTCTGCCCCATAAATCCCTCTCTGCCCCACAGATCCCTCTCTGCCCCATAGATCCCTCTCTGCCCCACAGATCCCTCTCTGCCCCATAGATTTCCCTCTGCCCCATAGATCCCTCTCTGCCCCACAGATCCCTCTCTGCCCCATAGATTTCCCTCTGCCCCACAGATCCCTCTCTGCCCCTATAGATCCCTCTCTGCCCCATAGATTTCCCTCTGCCCCATAGATCCCTCTCTGCCCCACAGATCCCTCTCTGCCCCATAGATCCCCTCTGCCCCACATATCCCTCTCTGCCCCATAGATCACTCTCTGCCCCATAGATTTCCCTCTGCCCCATAGATACTTCTCTGCCCCACAGATCCCTCTCTGCCCCACAGATCCCTCTCTGCCCCATAGATCCCTCTCTGCCCCATAGATCCCTCTCTGCCCCATAAAACCCTCTCTGCCCCACAGATCCTTCTCTGCCCCATAGATCCCTCTCTGCCCCATAGATCTCTCTCTGCCCCATAGATCCCTCTCTGCCCCACAGATCCCTCTCTGCCCCACAGATCCCTCTCTGCCCCATAGATTTCACTCTGCCCCATAGATCCCTCTCTGCCCCACAGATCCCTCTCTGCCCCATAGATTTCCCTCTGCCCCACAGATCCCTCTCTGCCCCACAGATCCCTCTCTGCCCCATAGATTTCCCTCTGCCCCACAGATCCCTCTCTGCCCCACAGATCCCTCTCTGCCCCATAGATTTCCCTCTGCCCCACAGATCCCTCTCTGCCCCACAGATCCCTCTCTGTCCCACAGATCCCTCTCTGCCCCATAGATCCCTCTCTGCCCCACAGATCCGTCTCTGCCCCACAGATCCCTCTCTGCCCCACAGATCCCTCTCTGCCCCATAGATTTCACTCTGCCCCATAGATCCCTCTCTGCCCCACAGATCCCTCTCTGCCCCACAGATCCGTCTCTGCCCCACAGATCCCTCTCTGCCCCATAGATCCCTCTCTGCCCCACAGATCCGTCTCTGCCCCACAGATCCCTCTCTGCCCCACAGATCCCTCTCTGCCCCACAGATCCCTCTCTGCCCCACAGATCCCTCTCTGCCCAATAGATCCCTCTCTGCCCCACAGATCCCTCTCTGCCCCATAGATCCCTCTCTGCCCCATAGATCCCTCTCTGCCCCACAGATCCCTCTCTGCCCCATAGATCCCTCTCTGCCCCATAGATCCCTCTCTGCCCCACAGATCCTTCTCTGCCCCATAGATCCCTCTCTGCCCCATAGATCTCTCTCTGCCCCATAGATCCCTCTCTGCCCCACAGATCCCTCTCTGCCCCATAGATCCCTCTCTGCCCCATAGATTTCACTCTGCCCCATAGATCCCTCTCTGCCCCACAGATCCCTCTCTGCCCCATAGATTTCCCTCTGCCCCACAGATCCCTCTCTGCCCCACAGATCCCTCTCTGCCCCATAGATTTCCCTCTGCCCCACAGATCCCTCTCTGCCCCACAGCTCCCTCTCTGCCCCATAGATTTCCCTCTACCCCACAGATCCCTCTCTGCCCCACAAATCCTTCTCTGCCCCACAGATCCCTCTCTGCCCCATAGATTTCCCTCTGCCCCATAGATCCCTCTCTGCCCCACAGATCCCTCTCTGCCCCATAGATTTCCCTCTGCCCCACAGATCCCTCTCTGCCCTATAGATCCCTCTCTGCCCCATAGATTTCCCTCTGCCCCATAGATCCCTCTCTGCCCCACAGATCCCTCTCTGCCCCATAGATCCCTCTCTGCCCCACATATCCCTCTCTGCCCCATAGATCCCTCTCTGCCCCATAGATTTCCCTCTGCCCCATAGATACTTCTCTGCCCCACAGATCCCTCTCTGCCCCACAGATCCCTCTCTGCCCCATAGATCCCTCTCTGCCCATAGATCCCTCTCTGCCCCACAGATCCCTCTCTGCCCCACAGATCCCTCTCTGCCCCATAGATTTCCCTCTGCCCCACAGATCCCTCTCTGCCCCACAGATCCCTCTCTGCCCCACAGATCCCTCTCTGCCCCATAGATCCCTCTCTGCCCCATAGATCCCTCTCTGCCCCATAGATCCCTCTCTGCCCCACAGATCCCTCTCTGCCCCATAGATCCCTCTCTGCCCCACAGATCCCTCTCTGCCCCATAGATCCCTCTCTGCCCCACAGATCCCTCTCTGCCCCACAGATCCCTCTCTGCCCCACAGATCCCTCTCTGCCCCACAGATCCCTCTCTGCCCCATAGATCCCTCTCTGCCCCATAGATCCCTCTCTGCCCCACAGATCCCTCTCTGCCCCATAGATCCCTCTCTGCCCCATAGATCCCTCTCTGCCCCACAGATCCCTCTCTGCCCCATAGATCCCTCTCTGCCCCATAGATCCCTCTCTGCCCCATAGATCCCTCTCTGCCCCACAGATCCCTCTCTGCCCCATAGATTTCACTCTGCCCCATAGATCCCTCTCTGCCCCACAGATCCCTCTCTGCCCCATAGATCTCTCTCTGCCCCACAGATCCCTCTCTGCCCCACAGATCCCTCTCTGCCCCATAGATCTCTCTCTGCCCCACAGATCCCTCTCTGCCCCATAGATCCCTCTCTGCCCCACAGATCCCTCTCTGCCCCACAGATCCCTCTCTGCCCCATAGATCCCTCTCTGCCCCACAGATCCCTCTCTGCCCCATAGATCTCTCTCTGCCCCATAGATCCCTCTCTGCCCCACAGATCCCTCTCTGCCCCATAGATTCCTCTCTGCCCCATAGATTCCCTCTCTGCCCCATAGATCCCTCTCTGCCCCACAGATCCCTCTCTGCCCCATAGATTCCTCTCTGCCCCATAGATCCCTCTCTGCCCCACAGATCCCTCTCTGCCCCACAGATCCCTCTCTGCCCCACAGATCCCTCTCTGCCCCATAGATCCCTTCTCTGCCCCATAGATCCCTCTCTGCCCCATAGATCCCTCTCTGCCCCACAGATCCCTCTCTGCCCCATAGATCCCTCTCTGCCCCACAGATTCCTCTCTGCCCCATAGATCCCTCTCTGCCCCATAGATTTCACTCTGCCCCACAGATCCCTCTCTGCCCCACAGATCCCACTCTGTCCCATAGATTTCACTCTGCCCCACAGATCCCTCTCTGCCCCACAGATCCCTCTCTGCCCCACAGATCCCTCTCTGCCCCACAGATCCCTCTCTGCCCCATAGATCCCTCTCTGCCCCATAGATCCCTCTCTGCCCCACAGATCCCTCTCTGCCCCATAGATCCCTCTCTGCCCCACAGATCCCTCTCTGCCCCATAGATTTCACTCTGCCCCATAGATCCCTCTCTGCCCCAGAGATCCCTCTCTGCCCCATAGATCCCTCTCTGCCCCACAGATCCCTCTCTGCCCCATAGATTTCCTCTCTGCCCCATAGATCCCTCTCTGCCCCACAGATCCCTCTCTGCCCCATAGATCCCTCTCTGCCCCACAGATCCCTCTCTGCCCCATAGATCCCTCTCTGCCCCACTAGATCCCTCTCTGCCCCATAGATCCCTCTCTGCCCCACAGATCCCTCTCTGCCCCATAGATTTCCCTCTGCCCCATAGATCCCTCTCTGCCCCATAGATTTCACTCTGCCCCATAGATCCCTCTCTGCCCCACAGATCCCTCTCTGCCCCATAGATCCCTCTCTGCCCCACAGATCCCTCTCTGCCCCATAGATTTCCCTCTGCCCCATAGATCCCTCTCTGCCCCATAGATTCCCTCTCTGCCCCACAGATCCCTCTCTGCCCCATAGATTTCCCTCTGCCCCACAGATCCCTCTCTGCCCCACAGATCCCTCTCTGCCCCATAGATTTCCCTCTCTGCCCCATAGATCCCTCTCTGCCCCATAGATTTCACTCTGCCCCATAGATCCCTCTCTGCCCACAGATCCCTCTCTGCCCCATAGATTTCCCTCTGCCCCACAGAATCGTTACTGCCCCACAGATCCCTCTCTGCCCCATAGATCCCTCTCTGCCCCATAGATCCCTCTCTGCCCCATAGATTTCCCTCTGCCCCACAGATCCCTCTCTGCCCCACAGATCCCTCTCTGCCCCATAGATCCCTCTCTGCCCCACAGATCCCTCTCTGCCCCATAGATTTCACTCTGCCCCACAGATCCATCTCTGCCCCATAGATCACTCTCTGCCCCATAGATCCCTCTCTGCCCCACAGATCCCTCTCTGCCCCATAGATCCCTCCCTGCCCCATAGATCCCTCTCTGCCCCACAGATCCCTCTCTGCCCCACAGATCGCTCTCTGCCCCATAGATTTCACTCTGCCCCATAGATCCCTCTCTGCCCCATAGATTCCCTCTCTGCCCCACAGATCCCTCTCTGCCCCATAGATCCCTCTCTGCCCCACAGATCCCTCTCTGCCCCATAGATCCCTCTCTGCCCCATAGATTTCACTCTGCCCCATAGATCCCTCTCTGCCCCACAGATCCCTCTCTGCCCCATAGATTTCCCTCTGCCCCATAGATTCCTCTCTGCCCCACAGATCCCTCTCTGCCCTATAGATCCCTCTCTGCCCCATAGATCCCTCTCTGCCCTATAGATCCCTCTCTGCCCCATAGATCCCTCTCTGCCCCATAGATTTCACTCTGCCCCATAGATCCGTCTCTGCCCCACAGATCCCTCTCTGCCCCATAGATTTCCCTCTGCCCCATAGATCTCTCTCTGCCCCATAGATCCCTCTCTGCCCTATAGATCCCTGTCTGCCCCACAGATCCGTCTCTGCCCCATAGATCACTCTCTGCCCCACAGATTTCACTCTGCCCCATAGATCCCTCTCTGCCCCACAGATCCCTCTCTGCCCCACAGATTCCTCTTTGCCCCATAGATCCCTCTCTGCCCCATAGATTTCCCTCTGCCCCATAGATCTCTCTCTGCCCCATAGATCCCTCTCTGCCCCATAGATCCCTCTCTGCCCCACAGATCCCTCTCTGCCCCATAGATCCCTCTCTGCCCCATAGATCCCTCTCTGCCCCATAGATCCCTCTCTGCCCCACAGATCCCTCTCTGCCCCATAGATCCCTCTCTGCCCCATAGATTTCCTCTCTGCCCCACAGATCCCTCTCTGCCCCACAGATCCCTCTCTGCCCCATAGATCCCTCTCTGCCCCACAGATCCCTCTCTGCCCCATAGATCCCTCTCTGCCCCACAGATCCCTCTCTGCCCCACAGATCCCTCTCTGCCCCATAGATCCCTCTCTGCCCCACAGATCCCTCTCTGCCCCACAGATCCCTCTCTGCCCCATAGATCCCTCTCTGCCCCACAGATCCCTCTCTGCCCCATAGATCCCTCTCTGCCCCACAGATCCCTCTCTGCCCCATAGATCCCTCTCTGCCCCATAGATTTCACTCTGCCCCATAGATCCCTCTCTGCCCCACAGATCCCTCTCTGCCCCATAGATTCCACTCTGCCCCATAGATCCCTCTCTGCCCCACAGTTCCCTCTCTGCCCCATAGATCCCTCTTTGCCCCACAGATCCCTCTCTGCCCCATAGATTTCACTCTGCCCCACAGATCCCTCTCTGCCCCACAGATCGCTCTCTGCCCCATAGATCCCTCTCTGCCCCACAGATCCCTCTCTGCCCCATAGATCCTTCTCTGCCCCACAGATCCCTCTCTGCCCCATAGATCCCTCTCTGCCCTACAGATCCCTCTCTGCCCCATAGATCCGTATCTGCCCCATAGAATTCACTCTGCCCCATAGATCCCTCTCTGCCCCACAGATCCCTCTCTGCCCCATAGACTTCACTCTGCCCCATAGATCCCTCTCTGCCCCACAGATCCCTCTCTGCCCCACAGATCCCTCTCTGCCCCATAGATTTCACTCTGCCCCACAGATCCCTCTCTGCCCCACAGATCCCTCTCTGCCCCATAGATTTCACTCTGCCCCATAGATTCCCTCTCTGCCCCATAGATCCTCTCTGCCCCACAGATCCCTCTCTGCCCCATAGATCCCTCTCTGCCCCACAGATCCCTCTCTGCCCCATAGATCCCTCTCTGCCCCACAGATCCCTCTCTGCCCCACAGATCCCTCTCTGCCCCATAGATCCCTCTCTGCCCCATAGATCCCTCTCTGCCCCACAGATCCCTCTCTGCCCCATAGATTTCCCTCTGCCCCATAGATTCCCTCTCTGCCCCACAGATCCCTCTCTGCCCCATAGATCCCTCTCTGCCCCATAGATTTCCCTCTGCCCCATAGATTTCCCTCTCTGCCCCACAGATCCCTCTCTGCCCCACAGATCCCTCTCTGCCCCATAGATCCCTCTCTGCCCCATAGATTCCCTCTCTGCCCCACAGATCCCTCTCTGCCCCACAGATCCCTCTCTGCCCCATAGATCCCTCTCTGCCCCATAGATTTCCCTCTGCCCCATAGATCCCTCTCTGCCCCACAGATCCCTCTCTGCCCCACAGATCCCTCTCTGCCCCACAGATCCCTCTCTGCCCCATAGATCCCTCTCTGCCCCATAGATTTCACTCTGCCCCACAGATCCCTCTCTGCCCCATAGATTTCACTCTGCCCCATAGATCCCTCTCTGCCCCACAGATCCCTCTCTGCCCCACAGATCCCTCTCTGCCCCATAGATTTCCCTCTGCCCCATAGATCCCTCTCTGCCCCACAGATCCCTCTCTGCCCCATAGATTTCACTCTGCCCCACAGATCCCTCTCTGCCCCACAGATCCCTCTCTGCCCCATAGATCCCTCTCTGCCCCATAGATTTCCCTCTGCCCCACAGATCCCTCTCTGCCCCATAGATCCCTCTCTGCCCCACAGATCCCTCTCTGCCCCACAGATCCCTCTCTGCCCCATAGATTTCCCTCTGCCCCATAGATTCCTCTCTGCCCCACAGATCCCTCTCTGCCCCACAGATCCCTCTCTGCCCCATAGATCCCTCTCTGCCCCACAGATCCCTCTCTGCCCCACAGATCCCTCTCTGCCCCACAGATCCCTCTCTGCCCCATAGACTTCACTCTGCCCCATAGATCCCTCTCTGCCCCATAGATCCCTCTCTGCCCCATAGATCCTACTCTGCCCCACAGATCCCTCTCTGCCCCATAGATTTCCCTCTGCCCCATAGATCCCTCTCTGCCCCATAGATCCCTCTCTGCCCCATAGATTTCACTCTGCCCCATAGATCCCTCTCTGCCCCATAGATCCCCTCTCTGCCCCATAGATTTCCCTCTCTGCCCCATAGATCCCTCTCTGCCCCATAGATTTCACTCTGCCCCACAGATCCCTCTCTGCCCCACAGATCCCTCTCTGCCCCATAGATTTCACTCTGCCCCATAGATCCCTCTCTGCCCCACAGATCCCTCTCTGCCCCATAGATCCCTCTCTGCCCCATAGATCCCTCTCTGCCCCACAGATTTCACTCTGCCCCATAGATCCCTCTCTGCCCCACAGATCCCTCTCTGCCCCACAGATCCCTCTCTGCCCCACAGATCCCTCTCTGCCCCATAGATCCCTCTCTGCCCCATAGATCCCTCTCTGCCCCACAGATTTCACTCTGCCCCATAGATCCCTCTCTGCCCCACAGATCCCTCTCTGCCCCACAGATCCCTCTCTGCCCCATAGATCCCTCTCTGCCCCACAGATCCCTCTCTGCCCCACAGATCCCTCTCTGCCCCATAGATCCCTCTCTGCCCCACAGATCCCTCTCTGCCCCATAGATCCCTCTCTGCCCCACAGATCCCTCTCTGCCCCATAGATCCCTCTCTGCCCCATAGATTTCACTCTGCCCCATAGATCCCTCTCTGCCCCACAGATCCCTCTCTGCCCCATAGATTCCCTCTCTGCCCCATAGATCCCTCTCTGCCCCACAGATCCCTCTCTGCCCCATAGATCCCTCTCTGCCCCACAGATCCCTCTCTGCCCCATAGATTTCACTCTGCCCCATAGATCCCTCTCTGCCCCATAGATCCCTCTTTGCCCCACAGATCCCTCTCTGCCCCATAGATTTAACTCTGCCCCACAGATCCCTCTCTGCCCCACAGATTCCTCTCTGCCCCATAGATCCCTCTCTGCCCCACAGATCCCTCTCTGCCCCATAGATTTCACTCTGCCCCACAGATCCCTCTCTGCCCCAAAGATCCCTCTCTGCCCCATAGATCCCTTCTCTGCCCCACAGATCCCTCTCTGCCCCATAGATCCCTCTCTGCCCTACAGATCCCTCTCTGCCCCATAGATCCGTATCTGCCCTACAGATCCCTCTCTGCCCCATAGATCCCTCTCTGCCCCACAGATCCCTCTCTGCCCCATAGACTTCACTCTGCCCCATAGATCCCTCTCTGCCCCACAGATCCCTCTCTGCCCCACAGATCCCTCTCTGCCCCATAGATTTCACTCTGCCCCACAGATCCCTCTCTGCCCCACAGATCCCTCTCTGCCCCATAGATTTCACTCTGCCCCATAGATTCCCTCTCTGCCCCATAGATTCCTCTCTGCCCCACAGATCCCTCTCTGCCCCACAGATCCCTCTCTGCCCCATAGATCCCTCTCTGCCCCACAGATCCCTCTCTGCCCCACAGATCCCTCTCTGCCCCATAGATCACTCTCTGCCCCATAGATCCCTCTCTGCCCCACAGATCCCTCTCTGCCCCATAGATTTCCCTCTGCCCCATAGATTCCTCTCTGCCCCACAGATCCCTCTCTGCCCCATAGATCCCTCTCTGCCCCATAGATTTCCCTCTGCCCCACAGATTCCCTCTCTGCCCCACAGATCCCTCTCTGCCCCACAGATCCCTCTCTGCCCCATAGATCCCTCTCTGCCCCATAGATTCCTCTCTGCCCCACAGATCCCTCTCTGCCCCACAGATCCCTCTCTGCCCCATAGATCCCTCTCTGCCCCATAGATTTCACTCTGCCCCACAGATCCCTCTCTGCCCCATAGATCCCTCTCTGCCCCATAGATTTCCCTCTGCCCCATAGATTCCTCTCTGCCCCACAGATCCCTCTCTCCCCACAGATCCCTCTCTGCCCCACAGATCCCTCTCTGCCCCATAGATCCCTCTCTGCCCCATAGATCCCTCTCTGCCCCATAGATTTCACTCTGCCCAACAGATCCCTCTCTGCCCCATAGATTTCACTCTGCCCCATAGATCCCTCTCTGCCCCACAGATCCCTCTCTGCCCCACAGATCCCTCTCTGCCCCATAGATTTCCCTCTGCCCCATAGATCCCTCTTTGCCCCACAGATCCCTCTCTGCCCCATAGATTTAACTCTGCCCCACAGATCCCTCTCTGCCCCACAGATCCCTCTCTGCCCCATAGATCCCTCTCTGCCCCATAGATTTCCCTCTGCCCCACAGATCCCTCTCTGCCCCATAGATCCCTCTCTGCCCCACAGATCCCTCTCTGCCCCACAGATCCATCTCTGCCCCATAGATTTCCCTCTGCCCCATAGATTCCTCTCTGCCCCACAGATCCCTCTCTGCCCCACAGATCCCTCTCTGCCCCACAGATCCCTCTCTGCCCCATAGACTTCACTCTGCCCCATAGATCCCTCTCTGCCCCATAGATCCCTCTCTGCCCCATAGATATTACTCTGCCCCACAGATCCCTCTCTGCCCCATAGATTTCCCTCTGCCCCATAGATCCCTCTCTGCCCCGTAGATCCCTTCCTGCCCCATAGATTTCCCTCTGCCCCATAGATCCCTCTCTGCCCCATAGATTTCACTCTGCCCCACAGATCCCTCTCTGCCCCACAGATCCCTCTCTGCCCCATAGATTTCACTCTGCCCCATAGATCCCTCTCTGCCCCACAGATCCCTCTCTGCCCCATAGATCCCTCTCTACCCCATAGATCCCTCTCTGCCCCACAGATTTCACTCTGCCCCATAGATCCCCCTCTGCCCCACAGATCCCTCTCTGCCCCACAGATCCCTCTCTGCCCCACAGATCCCTCTCTGCCCCATAGATCCCTTTTTGCCCCATAGATTTCACTCTGCCCCATAAATCCCTCTCTGCCCCACAGATCCCTCTCTGCCCCATAGATTCCTCTCTGCCCCATAGATCCCTCTCTGCCCCATAGATTTCCCTCTGCCCCATAGATATTACTTAGCCCCACAGATCCCTCTCTGCCCCATAGATTTCACTCTGCCCCATAGATCCCTCTCTGCCCCATAGATCCCTCTCTGCCCCATAGATTTCCCTCTGCCCCACAGATCCCTCTCTGCCCCATAGATCCCCCTCTGCCCCATAGATTTCCCTCTGCCCCATAGATCCCTCTCTGCCCCATAGATTTCACTCTGCCCCACAGATCCCTCTCTGCCCCACAGATCCCTCTCTGCCCCATAGATTTCACTCTGTTCCATAGATCCCTCTCTGCCCCACAGATCCCTCTCTGCCCCATAGATCCCTCTCTGCCCCACAGATTTCACTCTGCCCCATAGATTTCACTCTGCCCCACAGATCCCTCTCTGCCCCACAGATCCCTCTCTGCCCCATAGATTTCACTCTGCCCCATAGATCCCTCTCTGCCCCATAGATCCCTCTCTGCCCCACAGATCCCTCTCTGCCCCATAGATTTAACTCTGCCCCACAGATCCCTCTCTGCCCCATAGATCCCTCTCTGCCCCACAGATTTCACTCTGCCCCATAGATCCCCCTCTGCCCCATAGATCCCTCTCTGCCCCACAGATCCCTCTCTGCCCCAAAGATCCCTCTCTGCCCCATAGATCCCTCTCTGCCCCACAGATCCCTCTCTGCCCCATAGATCCCTCTCTGCCCCACAGATCCCTCTCTGCCCCATAGACTTTACTCTGCCCCATAGATCCCTCTCTGCCCCACAGATCCCTCTCTGCCCCATAGATTTCACTCTGCCCCACAGATCCCTCTCTGCCCCATAGATCCTTCTCTGCCCCACAGATCCCTCTCTGCCCCATAGATTTCACTCTGCCCCACAGATCCCTCTCTGCCCCATAGATCCCTCTCTGCCCCACAGATCCCTCTCTGCCCCATAGATTTCACTCTGCCCCACAGATCCCTCTCTGCCCCACAGATCCCTCTCTGCCCCATAGATCCCTCTCTGCCCCACAGATCCCTCTCTGCCCCACAGATCCCTCTCTGCTCCACAGATCCCTCTCTGCCCCATAGATCCCTCTCTGCCCCACAGATCCCTCTCTGCCCCATAGATCCCTCTCTGCCCCATAGATCCCTCTCTGCCCCACAGATTTCACTCTGCCCCATAGATCCCTCTCTGCCCCACAGATCCCTCTCTGCCCCACAGATCCCTCTCTGCCCCACAGATCCCTCTCTGCCCCATAGATCCCTCTCTGCCCCATAGATCCCTCTCTGCCCCACAGATTTCACTCTGCCCCATAGATCCCTCTCTGCCCCACAGATCCCTCTCTGCCCCACAGATCCCTCTCTGCCCCATAGATCCCCTCTGCCCTACAGATCCCTCTCTGCCCCACAGATCCCTCTCTGCCCCATAGATCCCTCTCTGCCCCACAGATCCCTCTCTGCCCCATAGATCCCTCTCTGCCCCACAGATCCCTCTCTGCCCCATAGATCCCTTTCTGCCCCATAGATTTCACTCTGCCCCATAGATCCCTCTCTGCCCCACAGATCCATCTCTGCCCCATAGATTCCACTCTGCCCCATAGATCCCTCTCTGCCCCACAGTTCCCTCTCTGCCCCATAGATCCCTCTTTGCCCCACAGATCCCTCTCTGCCCCATAGACTTCACTCTGCCCCATAGATCCCTCTCTGCCCCATAGATCCCTCTTTGCCCCACAGATCCCTCTCTGCCCCATAGATTTAACTCTGCCCCACAGATCCCTCTCTGCCCCACAGATTCCTCTCTGCCCCATAGATCCCTCTCTGCCCCACAGATCCCTCTCTGCCCCATAGATTTCACTCTGCCCCACAGATCCCTCTCTGCCCCAAAGATCCCTCTCTGCCCCATAGATCCTTCTCTGCCCCACAGATCCCTCTCTGCCCCATAGATCCCTCTCTGCCCCTACAGATCCCTCTCTGCCCCATAGATCCGTATCTGCCCTACAGATCCCTCTCTGCCCCATAGATCCCTCTCTGCCCCACAGATCCCTCTCTGCCCCATAGACTTCACTCTGCCCCATAGATCCCTCTCTGCCCCACAGATCCCTCTCTGCCCCACAGATCCCTCTCTGCCCCATAGATTTCACTCTGCCCCACAGATCCCTCTCTGCCCCACAGATCCCTCTCTGCCCCATAGATTTCACTCTGCCCCATAGATTCCTCTCTGCCCCATAGATTCCTCTCTGCCCCACAGATCCCTCTCTGCCCCACAGATCCCTCTTTGCCCCATAGATCCCTCTCTGCCCCACAGATCCCTCTCTGCCCCACAGATCCCTCTCTGCCCCATAGATCACTGTCTGCCCCATAGATCCCTCTCTGCCCCACAGATCCCTCTCTGCCCCATAGATTTCCCTCTGCCCCATAGATCCCTCTCTGCCCCACAGATCCCTCTCTGCCCCATAGATCCCTCTCTGCCCCATAGATTTCCCTCTGCCCCACAGATCCCTCTCTGCCCCACAGATCCCTCTCTGCCCCACAGATCCCTCTCTGCCCCATAGATCCCTCTCTGCCCCATAGATCCCTCTCTGCCCCACAGATCCCTCTCTGCCCCACAGATCCCTCTCTGCCCCATAGATCCCTCTCTGCCCCATAGATTTCACTCTGCCCCACAGATCCCTCTCTGCCCCATAGATCCCTCTCTGCCCCATAGATTCCCTCTCTGCCCCATAGATCCCTCTCTGCCCCACAGATCCCTCTCTGCCCCACAGATCCCTCTCTGCCCCACAGATCCCTCTCTGCCCCATAGATCCCTCTCTGCCCCATAGATCCCTCTCTGCCCCATAGATTTCACTCTGCCCCACAGATCCCTCTCTGCCCCATAGATTTCACTCTGCCCCATAGATCCCTCTCTGCCCCACAGATCCCTCTCTGCCCCACAGATCCCTCTCTGCCCCATAGATTTCCCTCTGCCCCATAGATCCCTCTCTGCCCCACAGATCCCTCTCTGCCCCATAGATTCTACTCTGCCCCACAGATCCCTCTCTGCCCCACAGATCCCTCTCTGCCCCATAGATCCCTCTCTGCCCCATAGATTCCCTCTGCCCCACAGATCCCTCTCTGCCCCATAGATCCCTCTCTGCCCCACAGATCCCTCTCTGCCCCACAGATCCATCTCTGCCCCATAGATTTCCCTCTGCCCCATAGATTCCTCTCTGCCCCACAGATCCCTCTCTGCCCCACAGATCCCTCTCTGCCCCACAGATCCCTCTCTGCCCCATAGACTTCACTCTGCCCCATAGATCCCTCTCTGCCCCATAGATCCCTCTCTGCCCCATAGATATTACTCTGCCCCACAGATCCCTCTCTGCCCCATAGATTTCCCTCTGCCCCATAGATCCCTCTCTGCCCCGTAGATCCCTTCCTGCCCCATAGATTTCCCTCTGCCCCATAGATCCCTCTCTGCCCCATAGATTTCACTCTGCCCCACAGATCCCTCTCTGCCCCACAGATCCCTCTCTGCCCCATAGATTTCACTCTGCCCCATAGATCCCTCTCTGCCCCACAGATCCCTCTCTGCCCCATAGATCCCTCTCTACCCCATAGATCCCTCTCTGCCCCACAGGTTTCACTCTGCCCCATAGATCCCCCTCTGCCCCACAGATCCCTCTCTGCCCCACAGATCCCTCTCTGCCCCACAGATCCCTCTCTGCCCCATAGATCCCTTTTTGCCCCATAGATTTCACTCTGCCCCATAAATCCCTCTCTGCCCCACAGATCCCTCTCTGCCCCATAGATTCCTCTCTGCCCCATAGATCCCTCTCTGCCCCATAGATTTCCCTCTGCCCCATAGATATTACTTAGCCCCACAGATCCCTCTCTGCCCCATAGATTTCACTCTGCCCCATAGATCCCTCTCTGCCCCATAGATCCCTCTCTGCCCCATAGATTTCCCTCTGCCCCACAGATCCCTCTCTGCCCCATAGATCCCTCTCTGCCCCATAGATTTCCCTCTGCCCCATAGATCCCTCTCTGCCCCATAGATTTCACTCTGCCCCACAGATCCCTCTCTGCCCCACAGATCCCTCTCTGCCCCATAGATTTCACTCTGTCCCATAGATCCCTCTCTGCCCCACAGATCCCTCTCTGCCCCATAGATCCCTCTCTGCCCCACAGATTTCACTCTGCCCCATAGATTTCACTCTGCCCCACAGATCCCTCTCTGCCCCACAGATCCCTCTCTGCCCCATAGATTTCACTCTGCCCCATAGATCCCTCTCTGCCCCATAGATCCCTCTCTGCCCCACAGATCCCTCTCTGCCCCATAGATTTAACTCTGCCCCACAGATCCCTCTCTGCCCCATAGATCCCTCTCTGCCCCACAGATTTCACTCTGCCCCATAGATCCCCCTCTGCCCCATAGATCCCTCTCTGCCCCACAGATCCCTCTCTGCCCCAAAGATCCCTCTCTGCCCCATAGATCCCTCTCTGCCCCACAGATCCCTCTCTGCCCCATAGATCCCTCTCTGCCCCACAGATCCCTCTCTGCCCCATAGACTTTACTCTGCCCCATAGATCCCTCTCTGCCCCACAGATCCCTCTCTGCCCCATAGATTTCACTCTGCCCCACAGATCCCTCTCTGCCCCATAGATCCTTCTCTGCCCCACAGATCCCTCTCTGCCCCATAGATTTCACTCTGCCCCACAGATCCCTCTCTGCCCCATAGATCCCTCTCTGCCCCACAGATCCCTCTCTGCCCCATAGATTTCACTCTGCCCCACAGATCCCTCTCTGCCCCACAGATCCCTCTCTGCCCCATAGATCCCTCTCTGCCCCACAGATCCCTCTCTGCCCCACAGATCCCTCTCTGCCCAACAGATCCCTCTCTGCCCCATAGATTTCACTCTGCCCCATAGATCCCTCTCTGCCCCACAGATCCCTCTCTGCCCCATAGATAGCACTCTGCCCCATAGATCCATCTCTGCCCCATAGATTTCACTCTGTCCCATAGATCCCTCTCTGCCCCATAGATCCCTCTCTGCCCCATAGATCCCTCTCTGCCCCATAGATTTCACTCTGCCCCATAGATGCCTCTCTGCCCCACAGATCCCTCTCTGCCCCACAGATCCCTCTCTGCCCCATAGATCCCTCTCTTCCCCATAGATTTCACTCTGCCCCACAGATCCCTCTCTGCCCCATAGATCCCTCTCTGCCCCATAGATACCTCTCTGCCCCATAGATTTCCCTCTGCCCTACAGATCCCTCTCTGCCCCATAGATTTCCCTCTGCCCCATAGATCCCTCTCTGCCCTACAGATCCCTCTCTGCCCCATAGATTTCACTCTGCCCCATAGATTCCTCTCTGCCCCATAGATCCCTCTCTGCCCCACAGATCCCTCTCTGCCCCACAGATCCCTCTCTGCCCCACAGATTCTTCTCTGCCCCACAGATCCCTCTCTGCCCCATAGATCCCTCTCTGCCCCACAGATCCCTCTCTGCCCCACAGATCCCTCTCTGCCCCATAGATCCCTCTCTGCCCCATAGATTTCACTCTGCCCCATAGATCCCTCTCTGCCCCATAGATTTCACTCTGCCCCATAGATCCCTCTCTGCCCCATAGATTTCCCTCTGCCCCATAGATCCCTCTCTGCCCCATAGATACCTCTCTGCCCCATAGATTTCCCTCTGCCCCATAGATCCCTCTCTGCCCCATAGATCCCTCTCTGCCCCATAGATCCCTCTCTGCCCCATAGATTCCTTTCTGCCCCACAGATCCCTCTCTGCCCCATAGATTTCACTCTGCCCCACAGATCCCTCTCTGCCCCACAGATCCCTCTCTGCCCCACAAATCGCTCTCTGCCCCATAGATTTCCCTCTGCCCCATAGATTCCTCTCTGCCCCATAGATTCCTCTCTGCCCCACAGATCCCTCTCTGCCCCATAGATTCCTCTCTGCCCCACAGATCCCTCTCTGCCCCATAGATCCCTCTCTGCTCCCACAGATCCCTCTCTGCCCCATAGATTTCCCTCTGCCCCATAGATCCCTCTCTGCCCCACAGATCCCTCTCTGCCCCATAGATCCCTCTCTGCACCACAGATCCCTCTCTGCCCCATAGATTTCACTCTGCCCCATAGATCCCTCTCTGCCCCATAGATTCCCTCTCTGCCCCACAGATCCCTCTCTGCCCCATAGATCTCTCTCTGCCCCACAGATCCCTCTCTGCCCCATAGATCCGTCTCTGCCCCATAGATTTTACTCTGCCCCATAGATCCCTCTCTGCCCCACAGATCCCTCTCTGCCCCATAGATTTCCCTCTGCCCCATAGATTCCTCTCTGCCCCACAGATTCCTCTCTGCCCCATAGATCCCTCTCTGCCCCATAGATCCCTCTCTGCCCAATAGATCTCCCTCTGCCCCATAGATTCCTCTCTGCCCCACAGATCCCTCTCTGCCCCATAGATTTCCCTCTGCCCCATAGATCCCTCTCTGCCCCATAGATCCCTCTCTGCCCCACAGATCCCTCTCTGCCCCATAGATCTCTCTCTGCCCCACAGATCCCTCTCTGCCCCATAGATCCGTCTCTGCCCCATAGATTTCACTCTGCCCCATAGATCCCTCTCTGCCCCACAGATCCCTCTCTGCCCCATAGATTTCACTCTGCCCCATAGATCCCTCTCTGCCCCACAGATCCCTCTCTGCCCCATAGATTTCCCTCTGCCCCATAGATCCCTCTCTGCCCCACAGATCCCTCTCTGCCCCATAGATCCCTCTCTGCCCCACAGATCCCTCTCTGCCCCATAGATCCCTCTCTGCCCCACAGATCCCTCTCTGCCCCATAGATCCCTCTCTGCCCCACAGATCCCTCTCTGCCCCACAGATCCCTCTCTGCCCCATAGATCCCTCTCTCCCCACAGATCCCTCTCTCCCCACAGATCCCTCTCTCCCCACAGATCCCTCTCTCCCCATAGGGTCTCTCCGCTCTCCTCAGCAGTGGTTTCTCTCTTTGGGGCTGTTATTCCCCCATTGTTCTCTCGGAGCCCTTTTCGGTCCCTTTAAATAAACCCCAAGAGAGGAACAGTTGTGTTTCAGCTCTTCTGCGTTGAGGGCACCACACGGGGGTTTGGTGGCCACGAGATGGTCCTGTGGTGGCCCCAAAGAGCTTCTGGTGGCCACAAGATGGCCTTCTGGTGGCCCTGAGAGCTTCTGGTGGCCATGGGATGTCCTTCAGGTGGCCACAATGTGTTCTTGGTGGCCACAAGATGGTCCTATGGTGGCCCCGAAGAGCTTCTGGTGGCCACAAGATGGCCTTCTGGTGGCCCTGAAGAGCTTCTGGTGGCCACAAGATGGCGTCACCGCAGCCACCGCAGCGCCAGAGGGCACCGGCGGAGCCCCACGGGGGACACTGCGGCGCCAACGGAGCGTCCGGGGGGGACAACCGGGGAAAAGGGGGAAAGGGGGGAAAGGGGGGAAAGGGGGGGAGAGGGGGAAAGGGGGGGAAAGGGGGGGGAAAGGGGGGAACGGGGGGAAAGGGGGGGAAAAGGGGGAAAAAAGGGGGGAAAAGGGGACAAAGGGGGGGACAAAGGGGGGAAGGGGGGAAAAAGAGGGGAAAAGGGGGGGAAAGGGGGTACGGGGGGGAAAGGGGGGGAAAGGGGGAAAAGGGGGGGGAAGGGGGGAAGGGGGGAAAGGGGGGAATAGGGGAGAAAAGGGGGTAAAGGGGGGAAGAGGGGGAAAAGGGGGGAAGGGGGAGAAAGGGGGAAAGGCGGGAAAGGGGAAAAGGGGGGAAAACGGGAGAAAAGGGGGGGATAGGGGGGAAAAGGGGGGAAAATAGGGGGGAAGGGGGGGAAATGAGGGGAAAAGGGGGGAAAAGGGGGGGAAATGGGGGGAAAAATGGAGAAATTGAGAAAAAAAATGGGGAAATTGAGGAAAAAATGGGGAAATTGAGGAGAAAATGGGGAAATTGAGGAAAATAATGGGGAAATTGAGGAAAAAATGAGAGAAATTGAGGAAAAAAATGGGGAAATTGAGGAAAAAATGGGGATATTGAGAAAAAAATGAGGAAATTGAGGGGAAAAATGGGGAAATTGAGGAAAAAATGGGGAAATTGAGGAAAAAATGAGAGAAAGTGAGGGAAATAATGGGGAAATTGAGGGGAAAATGGGGACATTGAGGAAAAAATAAAAGAAAATGAGGGGAGAAGGGGAGAAAATGGAGAAATTGAGAAGAAAATGGGAGAAATTGACGGGAAAATGGGAGACATTGAGGGGAAAATGGGAGAAAATGAGCAAAAAATGGAAGAAATAAAGCAAAAAAATGGAGAAGTCGAGGGAAAATGGGAGAAAGTGAGGGGAAAAGGGGAGAAATTGAGGAAAAAATGGGGAAATTGAGAAAAAAATGGGGAAATTGAGGGGGAAATGAGAGAAATCGAGAAGAAAATGAGATAAATTGAGCAAAAAATGAAAAAATTGAGCAAAAAATGGAAGAAATTGAGGGAAAATGGGAGAAATTGAGGGGAAAAATGAAGAAAGTGAGGGGAAAAGGGGAGAAATTGAGATAAAAAGGGGAAATGGAGGAAAAAATGGGAGAAAGGAGGAGGAGATGGAGGAGATGGAAGAGGAGATGGAGGAGGAGATGGAGGAGGAGATGGAGGAGATGGAGGAGAAGATGGAGGAGGAGATGGAGGAGAAGATGGAAGAGGAGATGGAGGAGGAGATGGAGGAAGAGATGGAGGAGAAGATGGAGGAGAAGATGGAGGAGGAGATGGAGGAGGAGATGGAGGAGATGGAGGAGGAGATGGAGGAGGAGATGGAGGAGATGGAGGAGAAGATGGAGGAGGAGATGGAGGAGATGGAGGAGAAGATGGAGGAGGAGATGGAGGAGATGGAGGAGGAGATGGAGGAGGAGATGGAGGAGAAGATGGAAGAGGAGATGGAGGAGGAGATGGAGGAGGAGATGGAGGAGAAGATGGAAGAGGAGATGGAGGAGGAGATGGAGGAGGAGATGGAGGAGATGGAGGAGGAGATGGAGGAGGAGATGGAGGAGATGGAGGAGAAGATGGAGGAGGAGATGGAGGAGATGGAGGAGGAGATGGAGGAGGAGATGGAGGAGGAGATGGAGGAGAAGATGGAGGAGGAGATGGAGGAGGAGATGGAGGAGAAGATGGAAGAGGAGATGGAGGAGGAGATGGAGGGAGGTCCCTCCACCACCTGAGGACCTCCTAATACCCTCTGGAGATCCCATCCCACAACCTGAGGACCTCCTGAACCCTCTGGAGACCCCATCCCACCACCTGAGGACCTCCTAAACCCCTCTGGAGACCCCATCCCACCACTGAGGACCTCCTAAACCCCAATGGAGACCTCATCCCACCACCTGAGGACCTCCTAAACCCTCTGGAGACCCCATCCCACCACCTGAGGACTTCACAAACCCTTATGGAATGGTAGAATGGCACTTTCTCCCCCTCCCCGCCTCACGCTTTCACCCCCCCCTGCCCCCGCCCCCTTGCGCTTTCTCCCCCCGTCCCCAACCGCCTCGCACTTTCTCCCCTTGTCCCCGCCTCGCGCTTTTCCCCCCCTCCCCCCCCCGCCTCGCAATTTCTCACCCCCTCCCCCCGCCTCGCTCATCTGCCCCCTCCACTCCCGTCTCGCGCTTTCTCCCCCCCTCCCCCCCTGCCTCGCGCTTTCCCCCCACGCCTCGCACTTTCTCTCCCCCTCCCGTCCTCGTGCTTTCTCACCCCCGCCTTGCGCCTTCTCCACCATTCCCTGCCTCGCGCTTTCTTTTCCCCCACGTCGAGCTTTCTGCCCCCCTCCTCCCAGTGCTTTCTCGGGGGGGAGAAAGTTCGAGAAGGGGAGGGGGGAGAAAGCACGAGATGGGGAGGGGTGGGGAAGGCACGAGGGGGGGGGGGGCAGAAAGCGCCCCTTCATCAGCCCCAAACGCCAACTTGAAATATCTTTCAGCATCCAAAACCCACACTGAATTGAATATGAAAGTTAAGAAACGGCCCTGGATGGCAGCGTGTGAGGAGAGAGACAGCACCGAGGGACTGAAGGCCATTAACTGCCACATCTATGGCTCCTCTCGCAGCTCCCAGCAGGGAAACCGGGGTTCAGGCTGGGGGCAAAGGGTGGGGCGCAGCTGGAAAACTGAGTCTATTTTTTTGTCTCTGAGAACCTCACAGGGTTTTTCTCTGGAAGCAGTCCCAGACCAAAATCCTCTCAAAGTCCTCGGGAAGGGCCATATCGTTCTGCTCCGCTGCCTTTGAAAATATTCCTGCAGGAAAAAGGGCTTTTGCTGAGGCTGTTGATGCTCCCCGAGAGCAGTGGCACAGCACGGGGTGGGGTTAACAGTGGGGTTGTCCTGCAGTGCATATTAGCAGTGCTTTAATAATACATCAATTCAGCCGTAATGGAAATAAGATCAGTGATCCTTCTTGAAGGCCACCAAAACGCCTCCAGAACCCTCCGTAACCCCTTTAAATCCTTCAAAGACCTCTCTGAGACCACCAAAACCCTTCAAGGACCCCTCTGGAACCCCTTTATATCCTTCCAGGATCTCTCTGGGACCACCAAAACCCTTCCAGAACCCTCTGGAACCTCTTTAGATCCTTCCAGGACACCTTGAAGACCACCAAAACCGTTCCAGAACCCTCTGGAACCCCTTTAGATCGTTCAAGGACCCCTCTGGAACCCCTTAAGATTCTTCATCATCCCCTCTGAGAACACCAAAACGCTTCCACAACCCTCTGGAACCCCTTTAGATCCTTCAAGGTGTTCTTGAAGACCACTAAAACCCTTCCAGAACCCTCTGGAACCCATTTAGATCCTCCAGGACTTCTTGAAAACCACCAAACCCCTTCTTAGAACCTTCTGGAAGCCCGTACAGATATTTCCGTTGTGCTTTCACGTCTTCTCCAGTTCTCTCACTCAATTCTCTCACCTGGTTGTCCACCACTTTGATTTCCCCTGCTCCGAAGACCCAATGCTTCTCCTGGATGAGATCCACCAACTCGGAAGGACCACTCGGACGGCCACGGCCATCGCCAACGTCCTGTGAGAAATTTCAACCACCCTTCGATCCCCCTTTTTCTTTGGTCCTTCAAAGCTCTTTGAGGTTTCTTACGGAGACGTTGAGGACCTCTGGGCAGGACGAGGACCTCCACGGCGGCCTCCTCCATCTCCTCCATCATCTCCTACTCCATCTCCTCCATCTCCTCCATCTCCTCCTCCATCTCCTCCTCCATCTCCTCCTCCATCTCCTCCTCCATCTCCTCCTCCATCTCCTTCATCTCCTCCTCCATCTCCTCCATCTCCTCCTCCATCTCCTCCATCTCCTCCTCCATCTCCTCCTCCATCTTCTCCTCCATCTCCTCCTCCATCTCCTCCATCTCCTCCTCCATGTCCTCCTCCATCTTCTCCTCCATCTCCTCCTCCATCTCCTCCTCCATCTCCTCCTCTATCTTCTCCTCCATCTCCTCCTCCATCTCCTCCATCTCTTCCATCTCCTCCTCCATCTCCTCCTCCATCTCCTCCATCTCCTCCTCCATCTCCTCCTCCATCTCCTCCTCCATCTCCTTCATCTCCTCCTCCATCTCCTCCATCTCCTCCTCCATCTCCTCCATCTCCTCCTCCATCTCCTCCTCCATCTTCTCCTCCATCTTCTCCTCCATCTCCTCCATCTCCTCCTCCATGTCCTCCTCCATCTCCTCCTCCATCGCCTCCTCCATGTCCTCCTCCATCTCCTCCTCCATCTTTTCCTCCATCTCCTCCTCCATCTCCTCCTCCATCTCCTCCTCCATCTTTTCCTCGATCTCCTCCATCTCCTCCATGGAGGTACTCCTGAGATCTTTGGTTCGTCCTGAAGGTTCCGGAGCTCTCGGTTCCTCCTCCAGAACGTTCTGAAGCTCCTCCAGAAGGTTCTGAAGCTCTCAGGTCCTCTTCCAGAAGGTTCCAGGAGCTCTGGAGAAGGTTCTGGAGCTCCGATGGTCTCAGGTTCTCCGTCTCCGTAGGTTTCCCGGTGGAGTCGTTGTCCATTGATGGTCAGCGGACGTTGGCTTTGGGCGCCCCTCGTTACGGCCACCGCGGTTGTCTCGTCCTTCTCCAGCGCCGAGAAGACTCCTGGGACCTCCTCGGAGACGCCCTCGGACCTCAGGACACAGGGGACAACCGGAGGGGCTCCATCGTTGAGGTCCTCACGTTGAAGTCCTCACGTTGAGGTCTTCACGTTGAGGTCCTCGTGGTCTCCCAGGTGGGCGGAGCCTTTGGGTCGTCCCTCTGCGCTGTGGACATGGACGGAGACGGTTCGGCCAAAGTCATACTGGTGGGAACGCCCTTCTTCTACGGAGGGGGCAGTGGTGGACGTGTGGACCTCTGTGACCTCCACCCCGAGGTGAGACCTCATCCCACCACCTGATGACCTCCTAAACCCCTCTGGAGACCCCATCCCACCACCTGAGGACCTCCTAAACCCTTCTGGAGACCCCATCCCACTAACTGAGGGCCTCCCAACCCCTGTGGAGACCCCATCCCACCACCTGAGGTCTTCCTAAACCCCTCTGGGGACCCCATCCCACCACCTGAGGACATCCTAAACCCTCTGAAGACCAAATCCCACTACCTGAGGACCTCCCAAACCCTCTGGAGACTTCATCTCACCACCTAAGTACCTCCTAAACCCATATGGAGACCCCATCCCACCACCTGAGGACATCCAAACCCTCTGGAGACCCCATCCCACCACCTGAGGACCTCCTAAACCCTCTGGAGACCCCATCCCACCACCTGAGGACCTCCTAAACCCCTCTGGAGACCCCATCCCACCACCTGAGGATGTCCCAAACCCTCTGGAGACCCCATCCCACCACCTGAGGTCCTCCCAAATCCCTCTGGAGACCCCATCCCACCACCTGAGGACCTCCCAAACCCTCTGGAGACCCCATCCCACTACCTGAGGACCTCCCAAACCCTCTGGAGACTTCATCTCACCACCTGAGGACCTCCTAAACCCCTCTGGAGACCCCATCCCACCACCTGAGGACCTCCTAAACCCCTCTGGAGACCCCATCCCACCACCTGAGGACCTCCTAAACCCCTCTGGAGACCCCATCCCACCACCTGAGGACCTCCTAAACCCCTCTGGAGACACCATCCCAGCACCTGAGGACCTCCTAAACCCTCTGAGGACCCCATCCCACCACCTGAGGACCTCCTAAACCCTCTGGAGACCGCATCCCACCACCTGAGGACCTCCTAAACCCCTCTAGAGACCCCATCCCACCACCTGAGGATGTCCCAAACCTTCTGGAGACCCCATCACACCACCTGAGGACCTCCTAAACCCCTCAGGAGACTCCACCCCACCACCTGAGGACATCCTAAACCCTCTGGAGACCCCATCCCACCACCTGAGGACCTCCTAAACCCCTCTGGAGACCCCATCCCACCACCTGAGGACCTCATAAACCCCTCTGGAGACCCCATCCGACCACCTGAGGACCTCCTAAACCCCTCTGGAGACCCCATCCCACCACCTGAGGACCTCCCAAACCCCTTTGTAGACCCCATCCCACCACCTGAGGACCTCCTAAACCCCTCTAGAGACCCCATCCCACCACCTGAGGACCTCCCAAACCCCTATGTAGACCCCATCCCACCACCTGAGGACATCCTAAACCCTCTGGAGACCCCATCCCACCACCTGAGGACCTCCTATACCCCTCTGGAGACCCCATCCCACCACCTGGAGGAACTCCTAAACCCCTCTGGGGACCCCATCCCACCACCTGAGGACCTCCCAAACCCTCTGCAGACCCCATCCCACCACCTGAGGACCTCCTAAACCCTTTGTAGACCCCATCCCACCACCTGAGGACCTCCTAAACCCTTTGGAGACCCCATCCCACCACCTGAGGACATCCTAAACCCTCTGGAGACCCCATCCCTCCACCTGAGGACCACCTAAACCCCTCTGGAGACCCCATCCGACCACCTGAGGACCTCCTAAACCCCTCTGGAGACCCCATCCCACCACCTGAAGACCTCCTAAACCCTCTGGAGACCCCATCCCACCACCTGAGGACCTTCTTAAACCCTCTGGAGACCCCATCCAACCACCTGAGGACCTCCTAAACCCTCAGGAGACCCCATCCCACCACCTGAGGACCTCCTAAACCCTCAGGAGACCCCATCCCACCACCTGAGGACCTCCTAAACCCCTCTGGAGACCCCATCCCACCACCTGAGGACCTCTTAAACCCTCTGGAGACCCCATCACACTACCTGAGGACCTCCTAAACCCTCAGGAGACCCCATCCCACCACCTGAGGACCTCCTAAACACCTGTGGAGACCCCATCCCACCACCTGAGGACCTCCTAAACCCCTCTGGAGACCCCATCCCA